>NW_022436952.1:33415798-33585353 GCF_009761245.1 Sapajus apella
ACACACACACACACACACACACACACACACACACACACACACACACACACACACACCCTAGATCTATATGGCCACAGCTTGTGCAATGCCATTCCCTCTCCCTAGAACAATGTTTTCCTCCATGTTTGCCCCACCTGTGACTTATCCTAATCCTGCATATGAAGCTCTGTAGTGCCGTCCAGACCCCCTCTCCTTTCTACGTGACACCCTATCTATACCTCTTGCCACACTTGATCATTTTGCGTGTGTGTGTGTGTGTGTGTGTGTGTGTGTTTGTGTCTGTCTGTCTGTCTTCTCATTTGACAACACAGCCATCAGCAATAGGAAGCATTTCTTTCTCATCTTAATATCCTTAGCATCTGGCGTGTGGTCAATACTCATGAATGTTGAATGAATGACTAAAATTAGCATCCAGCTTATCATGAAAACTTAATGGACATTAAACTCTAAGTGAATTAGAAGTCTCTTCCATCCAAAGTCTCTTCTTTATCAATATCCAGGAAGATCTTGGTTCTGCACACTAATGATGACCATGCATATTTCCTAAAAATGTTTCCAGAACCTACCACACACCCACATTGGTCATTTATAATAGCATCATGTTATTCTATTGTGTTAACACATTTCCCTTTGCCTGGTCAGCCCCTTCTCCTTTGGCCTTTATGTTCTTGGCAATGTATAGTTATTATAGAAAGAATGCTGCTATAGACGTGCTTTTCTTTCTTTGTGGCTAACACCACAGGATTTTTTTTTTTTTTTAACCAAAGAAGGAGTTACTGTGTCAGAGTGTACCAACAGCTGTGTGGCTCTCATTTATGGTGCCTGATTGTTTGTGGAAATTTGTCCAGTCTTTCTAAAAGGCAATGCTGAAGGATGCATTTCCGCTGGCTGCCAAGCCTGGGTGTTATCATACTTATTTCTGTGGTTTTAGTCGGCATGTAACAGGACCTGAAAGTGGCTGGGATCTAAATTGTATAGCTGGCAAGGCCGTGCCTATTTCCACGTGGTGATTTACTATCTCCATTTCCTGGTGTGATTTTGTTCATCTCCTCTGACCACCTATCAGGAGGGATCATGTAACAGCTTCTCCATTGCTCGTTTTGGGCAGTAAGCAGGCCTGGGAGGGAGAATGAGACACACGTAACAGATGCTGCAGCTCTCCTTTTGGTATTTACTTATTATTACATTGTGATGCAAACATTTTCATTCTTACATATCTGAACCCATCCATCAGAGCCCTGATGGTACCTGTGTCTTCAATAGCCAGGAATTTATCTCCTCATCGGCCGCAGGGGTAACAACGCCAGTTTTTTGTCTCCAGGTTTGTCACAGATTAACAGTACGCTGTGGCTGAACTTGACAGGTACGCCATGTGAATTTAAATTAACTCTCCCCTGGCCTGTTAGCCAACTGTCCCCGCGATGCTTATTAAATACCAATCTCTTTCCCCAGTGTGCTCCTTGACTGGCCTAACATTGGTTTTGCCAGAATTCAAATCCGTCTCAGGAATCTCTCTTCTAGTGAGCTTTGCTGTTTTTAACGCAGCACAGAATGGTTTCAGTGACTGACAATTCACATCTTAATCGCTCAGGAGGGATCGGCTATCACTGCCATTAAAAGACGAATCCTTTGACGGTTCTTTACCTGGAAGAATAAGCATCCTACACTCGGAGCTGTCAAATTCTATTAAAGGACTCAGAAGGATTTACATTGGTATTGCACTAACTCTATATATTGACTTTGGAACACAGCATATGTACTTAGGGATTACAATTAGATCAGAGCTGGAAATCTCCCCAAAGACCTCGGAACTTTAGACAAGGGAAAAACTCAAGCTTCCTTCAAACGGGTCTGGCCTGGGGAGTGTCCCAAAGGGTCAGACAGTCCCAAGGCTGATGCTTCTCTGTAATGTCAATTTATGTCATTTTTCTCTAGCCTTCCCTCACTGCCATCCTGGGAAATTGGTCTCGATATCCAGAGAGAGAAAACCAAAAGGGAGTCTTGACTGTACTCTAGAAGTGCCCTGGTAAATGTGTTGGTTGGTGGGTGGGTGGTGGGTTAGGTGGGGGATGGCAATAGAGGATTCCCAGCTCCTTCAATCAGCCTGGACCCCAGAGAACATGCCTTCCACCACTTCAGTGCTGGTATTTTCAATTCCCCTGGCCCATTGTCTTTCGGCTATGCTCTCCTGGCAAAGCCCCAGATTGGAATCTATCCAACTGCCTAGCATGGCCTCAGTCGCACCTGCGCTGCTGAGCACTCCCAAAGGAAGATCACACATCTTAATTGCTCAGCCGTGTGAATTGCTGCTGCAGGAAGTGCATGGTGTCTAAGCTCACAGAGGCTGGGGAGCCCTGCGGTGCTTCCACCATCCCTATTTTCTCTCCAACCCTGTCTTTCCTTTCTCTTCCCTGTTGCACTGGGGTCCCTGCACATGCATGTGCCTATTGCTCCCGAAGCCCATCCTCTATTGCCTGGTCAGGAAGGAGCCTCACACTCTGCTTATACAGGCTCTGTCCTGGAGCCTCAGACTCATCTCTACTGGCTCCTCCCATTAACTCTTAATATACTCTACTGCCTTCATTATTATACAACTCCCTTTTAACCATACAGCTGCTTCTAGCTCCCTCCTTTGCTCACCTCCCCTTCGCTAACACTGGGCTACGCTCGCATTCCTTCAGTCTCAACTGACTTCTTAACTCCTTGCCTTAAGGACTTCACCCCATCACTCCACAGACACTGTTCTTAAATTTCTAATATTTAAAGTTTTTTCTATTTAATAGAAAGGCTTTTTTTCCTGACTACATACTTATTTTCATTTTTTAAAAAACAAACTTTTATTTTATCTTTACGGGTACATGTGCAAGTTTGTTATACAGGTAAACTGTGTGTGTGCCACAGGGGCTTGTTGTATAGATTATTTCATCACTCAGGTACTATGCCTAGTACCCAATCATTATTTTTTCTGGTCCTCTCCCTCCTTCCAATCTCCACCCTCAAGTAGGTTCTAGTGTCTGTTGTTCCCTTTATTATGTCCATGTGTTCCATCATTTAGCTCCCACTTATAAGTGAGAATGTGTGGCATTTGGTTTTCCATTCCTGTGTTAGTTTGCTAAGGATAATGACCTCCAGCTCCATCCATGTTCCTGCAAAGGACATGATCTTGTTCCTTTTTAATGGCTGCATAATAATCCATGGTATATATGTACCACATTTTCTTTATCCAGTCTGTCATTGATGGGCATTTAGGTTGATTCCATGTCTTTGCTATTGTGAATAGTGCTGCAATAAACATACACATGCAGATATCTTTATGGCAGAACAATTTATATTCCTTTGAATATATACCCAGTAATAGGATTGCTGAGTTGAATGGTAGTTCTGCTTTTAGCTCTCTGAGGAATTGCCATGCTGCTTTCCACAATGGCTGAACTTATTTTCACTCCCACCAACAGTGTAGAAACATTCACTTTTCTCCACAACCTTGCCAGCATCTTATTTTATTGATTTTTAAAAAATAGCCATTC
Organism: Sapajus apella; assembly: GCF_009761245.1. Taxonomy (NCBI): domain Eukaryota; kingdom Metazoa; phylum Chordata; class Mammalia; order Primates; family Cebidae; genus Sapajus; species Sapajus apella. The sequence continues at coordinate 33,419,326 of NW_022436952.1, forward strand.
TGACTGGTTTGAGGTGGTATCTCACAGTGGTTTTGATTTTCATTTCTCTAATGATCAGTGATGATTTTTTTTTTCCATGGGATTGTTAGCCACATGTATGTCTTCTTTTGAAAACAGTACGTTAATGTCCTTTGCCCACTTTTTAAAGGGGTTATTTGGTTTATTTTCTTGTAAATATGTTTAACTACCTTACAGATATTAGATATTAGACCTTTCTTAGATGCATAGTTTGCAAACATTTTCTCTCATTCTGTAGACGTCTTGCTCTGTTGATAGTTTCTTTTGCTGTGCCGAAGTTCTTTAGTTTAATTGGATCCCACTTGTGAATTTTTGCTTTTGTTGCAATTGTTTTTGGCATCTTTGTCATATGATTTTTGCCAGTTCCTATGTCCAGAATTGTATTGCACAGATTGCCTTCCAGGGTTTTTATGGTTTTGGGTTTAAAACATGAGTCTTTAATCCATCTTGAATTGATTTTTGTGTATGGTGTAAGGAAGGGGTCCAGTTTCAGTCTTCTGCCTATGGCTAGCCCAGCACCGTTTATTGACTAGGGAGTTCTTTCCCCATTGCTTGTTTTTGTCAGCTTCGTTGAAGATCAGATGTTTGTAGGTTTGTGGCCTTATTTCTGGGCTCTCTCCTCTGTTTCATTGGTCTATATGTCTGAAAAAAAACCTCTCTTTTAACCCTACAACTACTTGTAGTCAACACCCTCTTTCATCTCCCTTTCACTAACACTGGTCTGCCCTTGCTGTTTCATTCTTTCAATTCCAACTAACTTCTTAGCTCATTGTCTTAAGGATTTCACCCCTCCCACTCCACAGAGACTGGTTTTTGTTTTGCTTTTATTTTTACTAGGGTAACTAATGGCTTCCTTGCTTCTAAGCCTAGCAGTCATGTCTGACTTCTCACTTTGACTTCCAGGCAGTGTAGGACAGCACTGTTCTCTCTCTTTCTCTTCTTCTTGAGACACTTATTTCTCTGCCTTGGGATAGCCTGTTTTCTTGGCCTGTCTCTTACCTCTCTAGTGCAGCTTTTGGCTTCCTGTCCCAGTCCAGGCGTCCGGAGTTGGTGTTCCTCAGGTCTTGCCTAGGTCCTTGGTTCCCCTCATTCATCACTCCTGTTCCCATGGCTTCAGTGGTGGGTTAGCCACGTGTGGCCCAGGCTGGCTCTCTCCTGAGTTTCAGAGCCCTAATATGAGCCCTGGAACCTGAACGTCTGTGTATGGAACTGCCTTTGCCACTTTCTGCTGTGTGAGCAAATTACTTGACTTCTCTGTGCTTCAGTTTCCTTTCTCCTGAGGTTATTGCGAGGGCTTAGTTCAGTTTTCATTATTACTGCCTGTTGAATGTTGTCTCCTTCACATGCCTCAAAGACCTATGGACTGTGACTAGCCCAAGTCTAACTTGCCTCCATCTCTACCCATTCCTACAGCCTTCATCAAAGGAATGTGTTTCTTTCCCTTTGGTGAATGACGCCACTGAAGTCCTACAACATCCTGGACTGACCTTCTCTCTCCACCCCTGACCAGTCAATCACCAAGTCCATGTATCTACCTCCTCGACATCTCTCTTCACCCCTTCCTACCCACATTCCCTGTCCCCACCCTTGCTCCAGCCACCACCACTTCTCATTTAGGTTTATTGCACGAACTCTCGGGCAGGACCCTCTTGTTCCAAGCCTCTTGACATAGTTCACAAGTTCCTATTTGCCTGGCATGGTGGCTTACACTTGTAGTCCCAACACTTTGAAAGGCTAAGGTGGGAGGATCGCTCGGGTTCAGGAATTCGAGACCAGGCTGGGCAACATAGTGAGAGTCTGTCTCTACAAAAAAATAAAAATAAAAAAATTAGCCAGCCATAGTGGCATGCACCTGTAGTCTCAGCTACTCAGGAGTCTGAGGCAGAGGGATCACCTGAGCCCAGTTTGAGGCTGCAGTGAGCCCTGATGGTTCCAGTGCATTCCAGCCTGGCAATAGAGTAAGATCCTGTCTCAAAACAAAAACAAAAACAAACAAAACCATGTTCCTGTCTGGTCTGGTGCTGCTTGTTTTCCTTTGTACTCTCCCACCCACTCACATCCAGCCATATCACTCCTTTTCCTGCACTCACACGTTTTTCTGGTGTTCCACCTGCTGTTCTCTCTGCTCCGAACAGTCTTCTTCCTGTCCCTTTCCTGGCATTGCTAACTCCTTATCTTTCAGTCTCATGCTAAAAGCTGCATCTTGGGCAGCTGCTCCAACCTTTCAATAGGGAAAGAGGTGCCTTGTACTAAGTGCTCTCCAGCACCCTGTATTTTACCTGTCACTGGGCCTCCCTCGCCTTGTTGAGAAGTCCATATTCCTCACAGAGAAATAATGACCCTCTTGTTCACTCCTGTATGTCCACTGCTGGCCATATAGCAGGTACACCATAAATATTTGCTGGAAAAGTATCTAATTTCACATCTTTTTGGCAATATGCAAGGCATCTCCATGTTCTTCAATTAATTGCTCTACTCAACACCTGGTACTGGATATTAGGTATGCTTCTCTCTCTTGTTCTCTCCTCTAAATAACTCTCAGTACTTGCCACTAAGAAGCTGAGAGCATAGTTGTGGAGATGGATGAGGCAGCAGGTAATGACGACGTGAATAACACAAGCTGATCTGTGTCTACGGGAGTCAATGCTGTGGAATGGGGGCTGGGGAGGCAATGGGCAGACACTTCCTGGAGGAATTGACTCTGAGTTGAGTTTTTAAAATAATAAAGAAGAGCTGGACGGGGAAAGAAGGAGAAAAAAGATGCTCAGAGTCTTCTATGTGCCAAATTGCAGCTAAGTAGGCACAACCCTTATGTCTTGTTTCCACCAATAATTTTCATGCCTCTGATCAGCTCCGTTTTATTGAAAGACTGTGATACACACCTAGGATACTGAAGACTGTGCCTCCTTCTAAACATTTTAGAGATGTCTTCACTCCTCTAAGTAACCCAGCTGGTCCTGCAGGGCAAACCCTGCCTAGAGGATGCTACTAAGATCAAGTGTCCAGTACATGCCTGTTTTCACTCATGATTTCCCCAGGCAAGAGAATGGACTTCAAGGAGGTGAATTGTTTGTATAAGGTTGCACAGAGCAAGTTAGAAGCACAGCCAGGTTCAACTCCAAAGACCTGCTCTTTATGGCCTTCCACATGTTAAGGGTGATTTTTTTTTTTTTTTTAATGAGGGCTGGGGTAGAGCAGCAACACCCAAAACACTTACTTGACCAGTGAGTCTTTATGAATAGATTTTCCAGGAAATCTTTATGGATAGATTTTTCACTTACTATGATACAAAGACATTTATTCAATAAGAAAAGACAAAAACATTCTGCTTTACATATTCTAACTCTACAGTTCAGTGAAGTTAGAAATAAACAAGAAGGGGCTATCCAGTCACTTAGAAGTTAAAAACACTCCTAAATAACACCACGGAAAGGGAAGATATTCAGAACAGAGTATTTAAAGAACAAAGATATAAACACAGCATATCATTTAAATTTATAGGATGCTGCCACGCCAGCACTTAAAGAAAAAACTGTTGCTTGTGATGGCATCTATTAGTGAGAAAGAAGAAAAACTGGGAATTAAGTTTCTACTTAAATAACCTAGAAGGGTTACAAATTACTGAGTGAGAGGGAAGTGGGAAGAATAATAAACCCCAAAGCAGAAAGGAACAAAACAGACATAAAATTAAATCTAGAGCACACGCTAAACCAGTGCCTCCCAGATCTGACAATATGTTGGTAATTACCTGTGATGCTTGTTTGAACCACAGATTCCCAGGCAGGTGCCCAGACCTACCGAGTGAGACTCACTGGGGCCTGGGACCTGGAACCTAGGATCTGTATTTCTGACAAGTTCCCTTCATGGGTGTTATGCAGCTAGCTCAGCCACCTTTCTGTCCTATGGTGTTGGGATGCCTACACTTATTCTCTCCTGTGAAGCTCTAAGGGCTCTTGGCCAACATCACTGTTGGTGATCTTTATTCTCTTCTCCATCCATATAGTGGGACCAGGTAAGTTGCAATGGCGCTCTGGCCTTTGGGCCCAGTTGATTAGTCCAAGAGTGCACACTTGACTCTTGCTGGGCCCAAGTGCCCCTTTCCTGGGACTTTTAGGTTTGGAACCAAGAGAGTTGGGCAGCCTATCCCTTTCATAGCCCAGATTGTTATATGTGAGGCAGTGGGCTCCCTGACACCATATTTCCCAGCCTGTGGGGTGGAAAAGAGGAGGAAGCTGATCTTCCGAGAGAGAAAGTTGAAGGCATCATATAGAGAGAAGCGGAGAGGCAGGAGAATCCAAGCGTCATGCAAGTCCCTGCTTCCTTTTGCTCTTATGACTTGGATGCTTTTATGTCTGGGTTTCTTTTGTTTTAAGACAGAGTCTCACTCTGTCACCCAGGCTGGAGTGCAATGGCATGATCTTGGCTCACTGCAACCTCCGCCTCCTAGGTTTAAGTGATTTTCCTGCCTCAACCTCCCGAGTAGTTGGGATTACAGGCATGTACCACTTTTGTATTTTTAGTAGAGACAGGGTTTCAATATGTTGACCAGGCTGGTCTTGAACTCCTGACCTCCATTGATCCACGCGCTTCAGCCTCTCAAAGTGCTGAAATTACAGGCATGAGCCACTGTGCCATGCCTATGTCCTTGGTTTCTAAGAGATGATCTCAGGTATCATTTTTCCTGCATGTGTAAGCTGGCTTGAGCAGGGTTCCCGCACAGTGTACCAAAGGAAGCCTACCTAATTCACAACCTTACTCAGCTCCTTCCTCTCCAGGCACAGGCTCCCAGGATCACCACCCACACATTCATCCTTCCAGGGGCATAGGAAAGAGATAATGGCAGTAGTCATGCCATCTATGCCTTAAGGACATTGATGCTTCCTGGTCTGGCTGTGATAAAGGTCTAACGTAAGACACTCTATTTTCTTTACGGTACTCTAAAGTACTTTCTTTAAGGTACTCTACTTTCAGCAGTGTAACTTCCTGAAATCTTTTTTTTCTTTGAGATGGTGTCGTGCTCTGTTGCCCAGGCTGGAGTGCAGTGACCTGATCTCAGCTCACTGCAACCTCTGCCTCCTGGGTTCAAGTGATCCTCCCACCTCAGCCTCCCGAGTAACTGTGATTACAGGCATGAGCCACCACATCCTGCTAATTTTTGCATTTTTAGCAGAGAAGGGGTTTTGCCACATTGGCCAGGCTGGTCTCAAACTCCTGACCTCTGGTGATCTGCCCACCTCGGCCTCCAAAAGTGCTGGGTTTATAGGCGTGAGCTACGCTTCGTCACCTTCCTGAATCTTAAAGTCAAATTTGTCTGTGTAGCCTGGTAGCCATGAGGATAGGCATAAAATGCAGCAGCAAGACCAAGATGGCCCATCCTTTGGAAAGTTATGGAATAAATAATAAACTGTAAAACATATATTAATAACATTTTTTAAAATTGAAAAGCCACACTTAAATAATAAGTGTTGTTAAAGTAGTTAGTGCTACATATTCAAGAGGCGTAGGCTGAACATCTCACGCTGGGGGTGGTGTGAGGCCTGGGTATTCTGAGACAAGTAGAACTTAGTCACTGTCCATTGGGTCAGACCGGTGGAGGAGACATGCACTTGAACAAACAGAGAGGGTAAAACGCCAAGGACGGTGAACAACGCATGAAGGATTACAGAGACGGGGACTCAGCTCCATGGGAGATGTTGGTGGAGGCTAGCTTGCAGGAGCAGCCATTTGCCCTGAGTCACCCTGAATGAGGTCCCAGGCAGATTGGGCAGGGGGAAGACCACGTGGAAGGGCCCATGCACGGCCTGCGGAGGGAACTTAATCAGCTGGGTTGCTAGAGATGGAGGCCTGCAAGAGAGCCCTAGAAACAAGGCTGGCAGGGTGGCAGGGGCTGCCCTCTCAGGACCTCACGGGCTCTGCTCTGGGACTCTTGGTGGTGAGAGAAAAGCAGGAAGGTTTTAAGATGGGAAGTGGTCTTGTAGGATGTGCTGTTTTTATTGCTGTTCGTTAATTACTTCTGTCTTTCTTTTCTGGGCCTGTGGTGGGACTACACTTCCTGGGCCCCTGTGGTTGGACAAGATCGCACGGATGGATCTCGACAGTGAAACATGAGTGGAGGTGATGTGTGTTATTTCTAGGCCAAACATCTATAGAAAGATGACATAAGACTCTATAGAGTTCTCATTCCTCTATCACAACTATCAGCGTTCAAGATAGGACAGCTGATACAGCAGACCTGACATCTATCCTCCAAGTGGGTGCTTGGGTGGGATGATGGCAGAGATGCCTATGCGCTGGGCCTGCCATCCGTGCCCATGGAGACCGTGGAGGCCTGGAGGTGTGGGGACCTCAGATGGGCTGCCCAGGGACTGGCCCCAACCTCGCCCACACCTCATTGCCCATTGGACCCATACCCTTGTCTGTCCCCACCCCCAGCCATCCCGTTACTCCCTGGAGAAGTGGGGAATTATGAATAGGGTCACAAAAAGTGAAAAGTGAAGGCCCAGAGAAATGACACATGTAAAAATGACCTTGGCTCAAAAACAAACACATGAACTTTCAAAATGCAAATCTGCCTGCAGCTAAATAAATAGAGCCAGTCCAAGAAATAGCACACGTGAACTTGGAAAAGTGTGACTAAAGAAAAAGGCTCAGAGAAAGCAAAATATAATGGTGAGACAGAAAGATACAGCAAAAGGCAAGAGGAACACAGACTTCAGAGTTCCAGACCTGCCTTCAGATCACGCTTTTGATATTTACAAAACAGCCTCCCAGCGCTCATCCCTCCATTCACCCACCCTTTCATTCAGTAAACGTGGAATGCCAGTGTGTACCAAGCACTGTGCTGGGTCCCGGGGCCCCATGCCTCTGAGCCTTTTCTAGGCCAACTCTGTCTGTATGAAACTTACAATCCTGTGGGATACTCAGACAAGAAAGTGGGACGAGTTGCCTGGCCAGGATATTGTGAGTTAATGTATAAGCTAGCTTGCAGTGTGCACAGCAGCCCCGAGATGCTAAACAGATGGTGATTAAGATTATTAAAATAGCAGAGGCAAGTAATAGACCACAGGGTAGTGAAGAAACAAATCTTCTCTTGAATAATCATTGGAGAGACATGCATTATTTAAAGTCTACAAGGAGGCAATTTGTAACCATTTGAAGTTACACTGGAAACTAAAAGGAAATCATTGCTCCAGACTCTTAAATCCAAACACTTCCTCCTGAGCCCATGCATGGGAGCCTAAAAGGTCTGTTATAGATCATGTGGTTCCTATAACACAGGGCAGGCAGAGAAAGGTTGGGAAGGGGAAGGATGAGATCATCAATTTGCTTACTTGGGAATTGGGTCTCTGATCTTTTGGCCTGGCACACCTGGGCTACCGGGCTATGCCCAGAGCTTGTCTCTCCTACACCTAGATATAGTAAGGCACATTTTGGAGACTCTTATAGTCATTGTACTCGGAATTTACAAGACATGTTTCAGAGAGCTGGACCTGCTGTATGCCTATGTATGTTTTATTTTTAGGAGAGGAAGTAGTATAAAAAGGACACTGGTTTCATAAGCATTTGGAGTCAAACTCAGCTTTGTGCTGTTGGAGAGTTACTTAATTTCTCTACACCTCAGTTTTCTTAACTCTAAGACTGATAGTAAGGGCTACGGTGAGAATATATACAGTATATCCTATATTCATACACATATATGCATGTAGATAGATGTCTGCATGTGTATGTGAATACATATATGAATTGAAACATGCATATGTACATTCATACACATATTCATGTATACAAAATAAATATGTGCATATATATATACACATAAACACAGACATGTGTGTATACTCTCATGTATACATATTTATGCATTCATTTATGTAAGTACACATATACATGGCCTAACACAGGGCCTGACACCTGGTCAGAACTTGGAAAGTCTTAGTACCCTTTCTGCAACTGTGTGGCCTTCCTTAGCATTGACTATGGTAGCCTCTAAGGCTCCTTATGATCTGAAGGATTATTGCTATGGGGTCTCTAGTTGACCCCCTCTCCTTTCACAGCCGCTAAGCACCAATATTAGAGTTCAGGTGTGAAACTGCCTCTGCAAATGCCATTTAACCGGGCACCAAGACAGAAGAGGGGCATCAGGCAGCTGACAAAAGATGTTATTGTAGGCCAGCGAGAAGAACACCTGCTGGTCAAAGTCGCCCTAGAACCAAGCCAGCCTCAGCCAGGCCTAAGGTTTGTCCTGGTCTCTAATCACGTGTTGAGCACCCAAAGGCCAGAGCACAGTGTTAGCATTCTTGGCCACCTTGTCCCTTGGTTTTCAAAATGTTTAGACTTAATTTTTTTCCGATTAATGTTAATCCATCCATTGGAAACCCAATTCCCTGTTTCTGCCACTTTTTATGTACTAAGAAGATGGCCAGGGAATAGCCTCAGTTTAAGAAGGCTTCTGGGCTGCTTATCAAAGGTGAATTCACTGAGCAGGGCTTCCCAAACCCAGCTAAGCAGTGGGGCCTCCTAGGACATATGCTGCTACGATGCTGATTCCCAGTCACGCCCAGGCCTACAGCATGGGGATTTAGAGAGTGGAGTGCAATGGGGCTGTGGAAGCTGTGATTTTACCAGCACTGCTAGTGCTTCTGATGGATGGCTCACGGGCACCTCTGCTCTGCAAGCAGCAGCTCTCTGGGGGTGCCCGGATGAAACAGGCAGGGCTGCCAGCCCGACTTTCACAGTACTCTTCCCCTTCGCTTTTTCCACTCATTGGGACCTCTCCTTCCAGGGTTTGATCCTGACTTCCTCCTACATTGTCCTGACAACAAAGGAGGGAGAGGGAAAAGAGCTAAGCTTTACTGAGCACCCAGCGGGTGCCAGGTCCTGGGTTAAGGCTCTCACTGGTGCTGTCAGATGTAACCCTCAGCGTACAGCAGCCTAGTGATGCTTTGAGATGCACAAACAGAGGGCATGAGAGAGTCAGACAACGAGGCTTCCTAGGCACATAGGCACACATGAATTGATATTTTATGACTCCAAAAGCAGGCACCTTTCTCTAGACAACAGGAGTGAGAGACCAGATTTGAATTTCAGACTGGGCCCTCTGACTGCCCAGGGAGGAGGGGTCGGGACCTGAAGCAGGGAGACTCAGTAATAGGATTTGGGGTTAAGTCAGCTGGCGGATGATCTGCTTGTCATACTGCTCTCATAATTATCCTCTTCTGAGGTAGGAACCATTACTTCCTCCATGTTATAGGAGAGAAAACGGAGGCTTCCAGAGGTTGAATGCTTTACCAAAGGGCATGAAGTAGGCAGCCCTACTACTGAGCCTGTGATCTCAATCCCTCCTGACCAAGAGGGTGGCCTCCGGGGTCGGGGGAAAGACAGGGGTTTGATGATACTTGAGAGACAGACTTGTCAGGCCTTGGTAACAGTGGGGATGGGGTGGGGTGGGGGACAGGGAGGAGTCAAGGCTGGCAGCTATGTCCTGGTTGGATAACCAATGAACCATGAGAGAAAAGAGAATGCTGCATGGATGATGAATTCAGATTGGGGCATATGGATTTTGAAATACCTGTGGTACTACCAAATTTGTGTGGATTCACAGGATAATCATAATCCCTATATCCACTTAACAAATGTTTATTTGGTGCTTAATGTGACCATGCTGGGTGCAAGTTCCTGGCACAGGAGAGAGCCTGCTCCTGCAGAAGAGGCCTCACTTTGCTGTGTTTATTTCTCATCTCTTCTCTGGCACTATCAGTTTCCTTTATTCAAAATTTCCACTCATATCAGTTGTCTGTTATCGATCACAGATGACGGAGCCTGTGGCTACCACGACATCTCCCCCACAGATGTGTCACGGCTAGCGTGTGCAAGGGGACCTTTGTGCTAGCTCAGGCTCTCCATGTTGCAGGGGAGCTGTCAGATGAGACTTGGAAATTCTTGTCTCTTTGCCCATCTTTCCCTAGGTGTCTCCCCCTGCCAAGGCCAGTGCCATCCCCTGGGATACAAAGATGAGAAATTGTGGGCTTCAGCTGGGGCAGGGCAGAGGAAGAAGCTACTCTTCTGGTAAGGGGAGGGGATGGGCTGCCTTGCAAAGAGACAGTTAGGAGGGGTTGAGGCCAATGGAGAAACTCAAAACCCACTGATTTTGTAGCTGATTGTGCCCGACATTGGCGCCTATCAGAGTGTGGTGAGGTGGAAGCCACACCCACGAGCTGTGTGATGCCTGGCAAGTCACTTCACATCTCTGAGCCTCACTTTCTCATATGCAAATGGGGATAATGCTAAGCACTTTGAAGGGTTAATATGGAAATTCCTATAGGAAACTTGTTGTAAAGTGCTGGGCACATAGTAGGTCCTGTCCCCCAACAATCCTTTCTGGGTCTTTGATTGGAAACAGCTTCCCATTCCAGTGATGCTTATGAATCACTTGTCCTTCTATAAGTGTAGATGGGTATCTATTTGTGTGTAGGTGACTTTGTGTATTTTAATATAGTTAGAATACTATGTAAGACCATATGGAATACCATGTGAGATCTATATAGGACCATATATGTTTTAGATTAATTTTCTGCAAAAGAAAAATAAATTAGATTTGCATTGGTGTGGGTTTTTTTTTAAACATAAATGTACAACACAGTTCTGGTCCTCAATATTTTGCATTTCTTTTGAAAGGACTATAACTTCAAGGAAAGTCTCAAAAATTGACCTCCACTCCCTGAATGTTAGCACACTTTCCTTGTAATTTTCTCTGTGTCTACACAGATAGTCATATTTTCCCATAATTGAATCATAGTTTACTCCTGCTTGCGGCTATGTTTTTTTTTTTGCATTTAACCATTTCACAAGTATGTGTATGTCTGTGTGTGTATTTAATGCCTTATGTGTACAGATAAGTTTTGAGAGTTTCATAATATTCCATTGTGCTGGTGTTTAATTAGTTAAGAAGACATTCCCTAATGTTTGATATTTTAGCCTTTGCGTTTGATTTCTTCTGGACAAGTTTAGATCTTGGGATAGAATCCTTTCTATGGTAATACCTGTGTCATTTCTGGGTGCTTGGAGGAATCGTTTTTCCAAAGCAGGAACATACTCTTTCATTTTGAGCTCTCTGTTAAAAATTAGGGTTTGACTCAGAACTCACTCTGTTTCTTGCTTTCTAGACCATGTAGCTGAACTTTACTTAAGAAGCAAATGTAACAATCCCAATTGGTTGCTACTTAAACAAGAAGGGAGGAGATTTATTACATTTTACCTAAAAGGCTGAATGTTAAAAGGAGCAGGTACACAGCTGGAAATAATTAAAATAACAACTAATGCTTATTGAGTATCATATAGCTGTCAGGAGCTATCTAAACTCATTGTGTTCTCACAATAATCAGATGAATTAGGTGCAATATTTAGCCCTGTTTTGGAGAAGAGGAAGTTGAGGTCAGAGAAGTTAAATGACTTGGTCAAGTTCACACAATTAGGAAGTGACGTAAATCTAGATGGTCTAACTCCGGAGCTTAGGTCTAGGTTAAAATCTGTCATGCTATTTGTAAATTTGGTGTCTTTTTAAGAAGCCATTTGACTGCTCTGAGACTCAGCTGCTCACTTGTGATGTGGTAGTGACAAGTCCTGTCTCAAAGGTCAGAGATGAGATAAGCAAGATGATGTATGGAGAAGCCCACATGGTATCTGCCATGAGGTACCTGCTCAGGAACAGTACCAGTCCCCTTTTCTCCCATTGTCCCAGGACTGGGATCCTGGCCCCCCGCCAGCCTCTGGACCCAGAAACATAACTATTTTCCATCAAAATGTTTGTGTTCTGTTCTTTTGGCTTGCAACCTCATTTTCCCTGGGAGTATTGGTTGCTCCTTTTGGCAGTGTTGGTGGTGAGATGCCAGATTCTATCTACTTCAATTCCAGTGAACTCAGGAAGTAGGGCGAGTGAGCCTTAGGGTGGGGAACCCCAGGCATGAGGAAACTCTTACCAAGACACCTCTCAGGTCAGTCTTAACCCTTTGCCACCTATGGAGAGGCTCCACTCTTTAGACTGTAATTTCGTAGTCCCAGAAGTTCAGACAGGACAGGAGAGGGGGTAACAGCCCAAGTCAGTCGCTCCACCTGCTTTGCTCAGCTTCCCTTTAGCACAGGACTTCCGATTTTACTCCTGACCATAATTAGGGCATAAGTTTTAGTCTCCACACGTTTTTCCCAAGGCTGTGCCTGGAGAGAAGAAAGAACAGAATTCCAATATTTCCCCCTGTCTTTCACACTTCTGCTGCTGTGCTGGCATACGTCCTGCCCAGGCCAAACCATCATCTTCTACCCTGCTCTCCAATTCAAAATAGCACCACACCCCCACAGTTCCTCCTGGCTTTCAGTTTTCCCTTGCTAACCCCTTTGGGCTCCTCTGGAGTTGATCTTGAGGGGCAGATTAACCATCCATGCTTGTTATGAATCTTAATTAGAAATGGAACCTGAAAAGCAACCTCTATTTTCCGTCTCTTTAGCATCTCATGTAACACATTCTATGTGGATTCAGCCTGTCAAACACACCCACTCACATGCACACACATAAACACCAGGCTGCTTCTCCGGCATTGCCAGGGTTGGGGCAGAAGTGTGGCAGGAGAAACTGGTGGACCTGGTCTCTGCTCATTGGTCATGAACTCCTCCTTCTGGGATCACCAGAGCTGCCTATGATTTCCGATCTGTCTGAAGCTTTGATCTCCAGGTTTCTTTTAGATACCATGAGCTGCCCCAGGATTCTTCTGGTACCTTTCCTACTTTCTTAAGATACTCATTCATTCAGTTACCACTTATTTATGGTCCATCAGATATTTGCTAAACACTGTTTTAAGTGAAAACTTGAACCGGCTTCTGTTTCTGTTACTCATAACCGAGAGTATCTTAGCTAAGACACCAGGCATTCTTATGTTTAGTTTACAGATATGAATGTGGGTACCAAGGAAGTACATGGAAGCCCAAGCTAAGAGTCCTTAAGAAGTCAGGGTGAACCTCGGAAATACATCCTTGTGTGAGCTCTTTCCACTGCATTAATCTGTCTCAGGGAGGGAAATAGTTTAACCTTCTCTGTATTCTACTGAGATCAGAAAGTACATGCTCACAGTGTGTTATCCCATGGGAGAGGAATTCAAAATGTCTAGGTTAAGACTGAATAATTTGGTGATATTCTTAACTTTTAAAGCTGCACTGCATAGTAATTACAAACATCAGCTCTGGAGCGGGGAGGTGGAGGGTGGGTGGTGGCAACCAATCTAAGCTTAAGTTTTCACCTTGCCATTTCCTGGGCAGATGATCTTGATTAACTTACTTTCTGAGCCTCAGTGCTCTTCTCTGTAAAATGGGGAGAATTATAATTATAGCTACAACTTGTGTTTGTCATAGGATTTAATGAGACAATACATGTTAGCACTGAACTTTACATGCCTGGAAAAGAATTAGTGTTCAGTGATGACTGTGTTAAGAGGATGCTGATGATCATGCTAATGAAGACAAATTGAAGGTTGTTCATGTTGGCGGATGCACTTCAGCCTCCACGTGGTTAATATCATTGGAGGTGGAATGCAGGGAAGGAGCTTGCACCCAAGCAGTGGAGGAGAGCACAAGCCCAGAGGGAAATCCATGGCGGGTCTCAAGGGAGGCAAATTGTTTGATCTCTGTAAACGGGTTGAGTTAGAACTGTCTCTCAGCCTGGACCATAATCCACAAACCCTTCAAGGACAGCTACGAAGTGATTTTTTTAAATCTCAAGGTTACGTATAGTTTAAAAAGTTTAATATCTTGCATAATAAGAAAACATATATTATTTAAATACTCTCTTTTTCCCCCTATAAATTATCTGGGGGAGGAAAAGAGAGAGAGAAGAGAGAAAGGGGCAGATATAGAGACAGACAGAGAAAGAGAGTGCTTTCAAATATCATTTAATCCTAAATGTCACAGGCTTTAAAAATTCAACACAATTCTCACGCATTCTTTCCCACAGGGGGCTATCCTTTCAACAATGACCTTTAAAAAAACTCAAGCAAACAAATAGCTCTGATACTGATGACATGTAGCTGGACATTCTACTGCTGACAGTATAAATTTATTTGCCCAAATTGTCAGTAATTTTGGCACTAGATCTTGGGATCTAACAGATTCTTGTGGACCATGTCTGTTTGGGGTGATTCAGTCCTGGGTTCTTCTGAGATAAAATGGTTTAAATAATCCCCATTTTTTATGGTTGTAAAAATTTCATTTTGACCTTCTATCTGCTATGATTTATCTGTAGACTCTGGAGGGGAGGCAGGGTTGGTGCACAGAGCACTGTATAAAAAAAAAATCAATTAAATTACGGGTGCTATCTCCCCAAAGATCTCAAGTAAAGCTTCAAAAGCTGGTGTTGCACACTGGAAAGGCCATGATACTTGAAGTTTGAAGACCTGGGTTCATGTCTTGGTGTCATTAAGAAGCTCCCAGAGGAAGCCAGAGGGCTAGAGGGAGAAGCCATTCTAGATAATAGAAAACAGAGGCAGGTGTTTTGTAGGCATGCTGGAGACAGCAACCCTCTTGAGAAATACAGATAGTAAGACTCCACTTAAAGTTAAAACTGTGAACTACTGCACATGGAGAGTCTGACAGTTCCCTGTAATTAATATTATACACATTGATACATGGAAGTGAATCTTGACATCCCAGACTAATAAGGGATCAGAATAGCTTGAGTCAGGCTTCAGCAGGTCCTGAACAGGCTCAACATGTAGAAATAATTCCCTTAGCTAAGAGATTCACTAGTTGCTGGGAAGGAGGAATTGGGATTTAATTATCAGAATTATATTCTACTGTGTGTGATTGCAAATATTCTATTCTCAGTCCTTTGCCTATCTTCAAAGACTCAAATATGAGTCCTTTCAGTATTAAAAAAAAAAAAAAAAAGGAAGCTGTAAATGGTTGCCTATCTTTGCTGCCTCCCATTTTTTTCTTCCATTTTGTCTTAGCCACTCAGATAATTTTTTACCAAGTTCCCCAGTGGCCAATGCTAAAACCAGTGGTCAGTTCTCAATTTTCATTCTCCTTGAGTTATGCAAAGCATTTGACTATGTTGATTACTCCTTCCTTTCTGAAATATTTTGCTCCCTTGACTTCCAGGACACCATATTCTCCTGCGTTTTCTGTCACACCACCCCCACCCATGGTTTCTTCTCAGTGTCTTTTCTTGGTTTCTTCTCATCTTCCTGACATTTGAACAATGGAGTGTGCCAGGGCTCTGTCAACAGACCTTGTGTCTTCTTTGCCTGTGTCTGGTCCTTGTTGATCAGACCCAATGCTATGGCTTTAACAACCATCTGTAGGTTAAATCATAAGAGATCTTACCATCGTATACGTCAAAATGGTTGAGTGTTGATATTTTCATGTGGTTAAATCTAATTGCTGTCAAACATTATTGCTCACAAACTTCAGATACCCTCATCTACCTGCATATCAACCTTAATATATTCTCTTGGATGTCTAAGAGGAATTATAAGCATAGCATGACCAAAACCAAACTGATAGCCCCTTGCCATTCTCCTCTCCCTCCATCAAACCTATTCTTCCTCTATTCTTGCTTATTTCAGTTCATGGTAAGTTCACTTTTTGAGTTGTTCAGCTAAAAAGAAAATCCTTGGAGTTATCCTTAAATCTTCTATTTCTCTATTGCCGGCTCCAGTGCACCTGCAAATCCTTTTGACTCTGACGTCACAATATATCCAACCCTCTTGGATGTTGGCTTGAAGCATTATCATGTCTCATTTGGCTTATGCCATCTCTTCCTTCCTTCTGTCCTTTACCCCCCAAAGCCAGAGGACCCCTGTTGAGACACAATTTAGACCATATCAGTCCTTGCTGAAAACTTCTCCAGGGGCTAACTGATTTAGAGTCAAAGCCAAAGCTCTTACAATGGCATCCTAGTCTCTGCCAAGAACTGCCAACTTCCTCCTTGATGTTAACGCTGGAGTCTTCCTCCATTCCCTCCAGGCACACTGGCCTCCTTCTTGTTCTTTCAGATGTGCCTCTGTCTCAGGGGCTTTGCATTGGCTGTTTTTCCTCCTGGACCTCTTCTTCCCTGGATGGCTGCATGGTTCACTTTCTTAATGCCTTCAAAACTGCATACATGCTGTCCAGGCACGGTGGCTCATGCCTGTAATCCCAGCACTTTGGGAGGCTGAGGCGGGTGGATCACTTGAGGTCAAGAGTTTGATACAAGCCTGGCCAACATGGAGAAACCTCATTTCTACTAAAAATATGAAAATCAGCTGAGCATGGTGGTGCATGCCTGTAATCCCAGCTACATGGGAGGCTGAGGCAGGAGAATTGCTTGAGCCTGGGAGGCGGAGGTTGCAGGGAGCCAAGGTGGTGCCACGGCACTCCATTCAGCCTGGGCGACAGAGTGAGACTTCGTCTTAAAACAAAACAAAAAAACTGCTTACGTGTCACTTTCTGGTGAGGCCTTCCCTGACTACCCACTTCCAAATCGCATGCCTCTCTCCAAGCTTCCTGAATTCATTTGTCTCTTTTCAGTCTCCCCCAACCAAGAAGGAATCTCTCTCTATGTCTCTCAGTGATGTATCCTAAACCCAGAACAACATACGGCACATAGGTGTTAAATCCATACCTGTTGAAAAAATAACTAAGTACCAGGCCCAAGCCTGTTTGTGGGAGGATCGATATTGCCAGAAGAACTTCAGGGGACTTGTTTTCTAAGGAGAAAATAATGGCTGCAACAATCAACAGGGAAATGTAGCCAGGCCTAAAGCAGTCACAGCATATTGGTCATTATGTTTTTCAAACCCCCTATTTCCATTTTCTGCCACCGTGTGCCAGACCCATGCTAAGGGCTGTGGATTCAAGGAAAGCAAAGCTAGGCTGGTCCTTGCTCTCATGGAGCTTGTATTTAGTGGGGGAGACAGATACTAATCAAATAAATAATCACACACACACACACACACACACACACACGTGAAAGTGGAGCTCAGACAAGTGCTGTGAGGGAGAAGACAGTGCAATGAGGGTTTAATTGAGAGCATTTGGGAAGGCTTCTTAGAGGAAGTGACACTTCCTCTAAGCTGGGTTGGATGGGTACTCTTGCTGGGCCTGAAATAGAAGCCTGCTCCTCTAGTCACTTTGATTGGTGCAGAAGTGGGTATCTGACTCCTGCCAGGCCAGTGACTGTCATTCTCAGGGGGTTTTCTAACTGGGGATGGGAGAAAGTGACTCTTTTTTCTCAAGTGCCTGAGCTTTTGGCCATGAGCACAGAGTTGCTGGTGTGAAGGTTCCCACTGGAGGAAAGAATCAAGGCCACTTGAAAAGGACATTAGACATATAGGGGCAGGGCGGCTCTGGCAGGCTGTGAGGTCCCTGGTCCAGTGACCCCTAGACTCAGTTCTACCCTTCTCTTGAGTTGCCTATTGCATTGAGCCAATAAACTGTGCTGTATGGGATGATCAACTAGGTCAGCAGTTTAGGCTAGTTCAACTTAGGGATTTTCTGTCCCTTGCAATACAAGCATCCTGCTCAATCCCCTTCACCCCATGAGAGGAACAGTGAGCTGGACAGGCAGGGGTACCCTGAGAGGAGGAGCTTAACATAGCAAGACCCCGAACCTCCTTGTCAGGTTCTTTTGCCTTTCTCAGCATTGAAATCTCTTCCTCCAAGGGCCATGTCAGAAGGAGAGGGGTCATAGACTCCAGGGAGGGCCAGGCCTGGGACCCGAGGCGGTGGTGACAATGACCTTGGATAGAGCTGAACCAGGTTCAGCTGGTTTACCCAGTGTCTTGGTTTTTCTAAAGGGACATGTAAGGTCTAGAAGAATATTGTCTTTGCCAGATCTCCTGCCAGATCACCGCCCTAAGTATCTGTCATCAAAGATTCAATAATGATTACTCAATGTTTCCCTTTCCTTTCTTGTTTACTGTAGACACTTCCTGGTGTATATGAAATTCAAAAATTTCATATACCAAAAAGCCAGTCTCTTCTTGTTCCCTCACACCAGTCCCTCTCCTTAGAGACACTTTCTCACGTATCCTTCCAGAGGAAGTTTACACACACCACAGGAACATGTACACCTGAGTGAATATAATTTCACCCAAAGGTTATATACCATGCATGTGGTTCTATCTTTTTCCTTTAGTACTTTTTGCATTTTGGATATTGTTCCATATAAGCACACATAAAAGTGGCTTTATTTTTTTAATAGGTGCAAAATATTCTATCATATAGAGATAGCATGTACGTAACCAGTTTTCAGTGCATGGTTATTGAGGTTGTTTCAATACTTTGTCATTATAAAAGGCTTCTTGAGTGTTCGAAGACGCTACAGTGTATCTTATTTACCTGCTCATCTGTAGGGTACATTTTGGGATATTTTCCCTTTCATTTCATTTTGTCTTTCTGTGGATATGAAATGCACACACCCTCTCTCCTGGCTCAGAGACAGGGTGTAATTAGGTGAAGGTCACAGACTGAGTGATGAGCTGAGTCAATTAGTACTCCGAGCCCAGCAGCGGCCCTGCCCACTCCATGTGGCCTCCGTGGACGACCAGAGAATGCAACTGTGGCTGGGCTGGAGAAGGTGCAGGAGTGAGGCTAGGAGAGGGAGATGACCACACCTCAAACTGTTGGCAAGGCAATGAGTACCAAGGAAGGAGCTACCCAAGGTATCTAGACCTGCAGAAGGAGAGGTTGAAAGAGGCAGAATACAGAAAGCAAACTTAGGAGTGAAAACCAAAGGCAAATATTCATTCTTCCTTTTTTCAGTTTTACAGAAATTTTGACTGGGCTCATGGCCACCCAGAATAAAAACTACATTTCCCAGCATCCTATTTGACAAGGCTCCAACTCCTAGGCTGGACAGGGATGTGTCCCATGATGGCTTTCAGCAACCCTAGCTGAAAGGCAGGGTATGCCCCTCTTGCCCCTCTTCCTCATTCTGCCCTGCTGCTTGGAGTGCAGGTGCCCTCAGCTTGGGTTGTTGGATGGGGGCCATACACTGGGGGCGGAGAGAAGCTGTTAGTAGGAGACTGGGTCCTTCACAGCTTTGTGGAGCACAGCCTGGACGTCAGGCCGCTGGGCTTTTACCTGAGAGAGTAAGAAGCTCCTCTCATGCTTAAACAAGGATTGTTTTGGGTTTCTTTGTGCAGCTGAATCCAATTTTAGCTGACACAAAAGGTTTGCATGTTCAGCATGTTGAGTTCTTACAGTTAAGGCAGCAGATTTGCACTGGGCTCCACGTGCTGGATCACCTGTCAGCCTTGCTTAAGGGCATATATGGAACTAAGGTAGTGCTGAGTCAGGGAACCTGGTCTTCACCTGGCTTTTATGCTGACCACATGTCATGTGGCTTTATGCAAACGACCCTCCTCTCTGGGCCTCCATTTTCTCATCTAGAAAACGAGAATTTTGGGTCAGAAAACCTTTCAGATCCTTTCCAACTCTGAACACTAAGTTCTAAATCAGAAGCTTGGCTTGACCTGTACCTCTTTGGCTATTCCCTTCCCACCAGATAGATGGCGATCTGTCTGTCCCCCCCCAACTGCCCAAGGCATTTCACTTGTACCACCCTGACACTAGAGTCCCAATTTCCTTGGATCTTTCTTCTCTGCTAAATTCTCTGAAGACAGACTCTCAGTCTTCATGTTACAACCTTGCCCAGCCTCTAGAACAGGCCTCGGGCATAATGAGCACTCAGGAAGCATGTCCAATAGGTGATCTGTGGACATGTTGGGGCCCAAGATGAAAAGGAAACAGATCTGTAGGAAGGTCTACAGTGAAGAGCGTCCCCAGGTGAGGTCCACCTGCCCTGGCATGGCTGGTCTGATGCACTGGCCTCCCACAGTAACCAGGAGGATCCACTGGGCCCTTGTGGAAAAGAAACAGTGTGGACATGAAGTCAGACGGGCCTTGCCGACCTACACTGGCTAGATGGCTTTTGGCATTTTGACAAACTTCCTTGAGCCTGAGTGCTATCTTTTAAGAATGTATCACACCTGTCCTTCAGGGCTGCCGAGGCACCCCAGTGAAGAGACTCATGTCAAGCTCTTATTGTAACCCCTGACACACAGGGGCTTCGTGAAAGCCTATCACCCATTGTCACTCCATTCCAAATCGTTCTTGCAATATCCTGTCGGAGAAAGCAGAGAGACTTCAAGGGTGAAGACCAGTGGCTGCTTGCTTTCTTCAGGGGAGGGTTAGGCACAAGTGATCCTTGCAATGAACTCTCCTGATGTGCCGTTGGGTTCCATATCTTCAACTGTCTCCTTTTTGGGTTCATGATCTCCCACAGATGCACAGCAGCAGACAGAAGAAGCCAAATGAAGGCAGCCGGGGCTCAAGATCACAAATGCGAATGTGTCCTGTATCACTGTACCTCCTCCTGCCTGATCACCGCCCTAAGTATCTGTCATCGGCATGTGGGATCAAATTGAGGAGGGACTGTCCAGGGAGAGGTGACACCAGGAGTAAGTGGATCACGGGCCTAGACTTGTCCACTGGCAGCCTGCGCCAGAAACCACAGTCCTGGACCAAGACCGAGGAGTGAGTCCAGCCACAGGCAGCCACTGAGAATGGAGTAGGAACCAGGGAAGAGGCTTTGGAGGGGCGAATGAATCATTATTTATCAGCTACCTTATGTTGGGATGTAATGTGTGGATGGAGTCTGATAAATCTTGGGCCTGACATTAATCCTGCTGTTTACCAGCTGTTTGTTTTAGACAAATCACTAAACCTCTCTGAATCTGTCTCCTTTGTCAATAGATATGAAAACATTCGTTGGACAGAGCTGTCATGAAAGTTGAATGAAATTGCATGCATCCCAGCATGTAACAGTAGTTACCATTCTTACAGCTGTATTTTCTCCTCCCAACTACTCAGTAAGGTAGATATCACCTTTCCATCTCAGAGACGAGAAAATGAAAGCTCAGGAAGGTGAGGTCTTGCTTATAGCCATACAGCTGGGAAAGACACAAGTGCTCTGTTATCCCAGATCTTTCGTGCCCTCCAATCCCATGCTGGTTTCATGCTGACCAAATGGAAGCTGGGAGAGAGCAGAGAGCAGGGGAGCCGCCACCCACACCTCCTTTGCCCTACAGCAGCTCTGCCTCCCCACTTGTGTTGCTGAGGTGAATGCAAAACTCTACCCACAGGGGTTTCCTTTCCCAGTCTCATTGCTAATTTTAACCTCTGTGGTTTGGTGTTCCTCAGTCACACCTTCCTGTGATATGCCCTCAGCCAGGGAAATCCTGTCGAATGCCCCACTGGGCAGTTCTTTGTGAGGTCCTCCATCACTTTCCTTCTGAGTGGTTTATTCCTCCTCGCTGTCATCCTGCCCACACAAGAGATGGGTGAGCATCACTGTCTCCTAGCGTGGACACCAAAAAGAGGAGGAACCAAGTGGGTGAGCAGCTTTCTCTAGGGTAACATGGCAAGAAGCTCCCTGTGGCTAGTCCACTTCCTAGTGGCTGCCTTGAGCAGAGGGTGACAAAGAAAAGAATAGAGACCCCAACCTGATAGTCTCCCCATTCACCTTTGCTCCATGCTTATCAGACTCACTCCCTGGGGCTGGGGAAATGTCTACCTTGACTTTGCAGTAGAGGTTTGGATCTTTCTGGGCATCTGAATCTTCTCCCATGCTCCTTCCCCTCTCCCTGTCACTGGCCACCAGTGGATCAGTCCCTGCCACCATGGGGAATGGCCATTTCCTGACTCCTGGTCTCTGATCCCTCCCTGAGCCCTGCTAGTTGGTGTCATCTCCACGATGTCCCCCCACCATGATCCTGTCCGGTCAGGAGAGTCATTATTCTTACTTTGTTATATTTATTTATTTAGTTAGTTAGTTTTTGTATATTTGTTTATTTATTTATGAAATGGAGTCTCAGTCTGTTGCCCAGGCTGGAGTGCAGTGGTGCAATCTCAGTTCACTGCAACCTCTGCCTCTTGGTTCAAGCGATTCTCGAGCCTCAGCCTCCCTAGTAGCTGGAATTACAGGTATGTACCACCACATCTGACTAATTTTTTTAGAGACAGGGTTTCTTCATGTTGGCCAAGCTGGTCTCAAACTACTGGCCTCAACTGATTGGCCCACCTTGGTGTCCCAAAGTGCTGGGATTACAGGTGTGAGCCTCTGCACCCAGCCCAACCTTATTTTATTTTATTTTGAGGCAGGATCTTGCTGTGACGCCAGGCTCCAGTGCAATGGTGTGATTCTAGCTCACTGTAGCCTTGAACTCCTGGGCTCAAATGATTCTCCCTCCTCAGTCTCCTGAGTAGCGCTAGAGGCATGTGCCACTACACTCAGCTAATTTTTTATTTTATTTTTTTGTAGAGACATTCTTGCTATGTTGCCCAGGCTGATCTCAAACTCCTGGACTCAAGCAATCCTGGTGTCTCAGCCTTCCAAAGTGCTGAGATCACAGGTGTGATTCCCAGATATTATTCTCACTGTAGAGATGAGGACACTGAGGTTTGGAGGAGTCTAGTGACTCATCCAAGATCACAGCCCTGGGAAGATGTCAAGTTGGGCTCCCATTTGGGTCTCTGAACTCCAAGCCCACTGCTCTCTCCACGACCACCAATGTGACCTGACAGTAGTCGCTTTCTTCTGTTCTCCTGAGGAGTGGCTTTTCTTGAGATGAATGCAAGCTTCACAGGTGGCATACATTGAGTGCCAGCTCTGCACCAGGCTCAGCCCTAGCTCCTTCAATCCTCTCAACACCATACGCAGGAGGTGATGGTTTATAGCCGTGGAAGCTGAGGCCCAGAGAGATGAGTGAGTTGCCCAAGGTCACACATAATTGGTGGAAGTGGCTACTGGCAACCCCAGTGCCGACGCATGGTGCTTTACCTGCCTGAAAGGAAAAGCGCAGAGCTAAGCATGCCATTAGTCTGGGTTCAGATCCCCACTCTGGCCTGTACCTGGTGACAGGCTTCTCAGCTGTTCCTGGGGGGTGCTACCCCTGCACTATTGGGTTCTTGGAGGCAAGAGAGATAGCTAGAGGTAAAGCCTATTGTAGACTGGTCCTGCGCACAGAGTAGGGGGTCAGTCCAGCTAAATGTCCCTCTTCTCTTTCCAGGCCTTAGACCATGGGAGAAAGATCTTGGATTAAAGCAAAGGGAACATTTTGCTGGAGTGAAGCAGGTACCTTCCTGGGTCCCTGGCAGCTTGATCTTTTTGGCTTTCTGGAGCTGCAGGGCCTGGAGAAGCTGTTACCTGTGACTTCCTCTCTGTTCTGCAGCTGGCCTGACTTTCAATCTCCTCTCTCCTTCCTGCCTGTCTGGTACTCTTTTTTTTTTCCGCTTTGCTAGCACATTGTCCATGTGTTTCTACCACCGAAAGGCCTTTCTGCCTAAATTCTGCTGCTTCCTGTGGCTAATAATATTTGGGGAGATTTTTTTCTTTTTTTGTCTGCAGGTGGTGGGGGGGGCAGAATCTTTGAGTGAGTCACTGTGTGAGTCACTGTCCCTCCACTGCTCCCACTGACTGGGCATTGGGCTTCTCATGAATTGAGCAGTCTTCCTGCCCCTGTCTTCCACCAAGTTTAGCTGCTCCCTGTTCCACTCTGACCACCTGGCTGTTTCTTTGCTAGCTGCTCTGAGCCTCTGAGGCAGGGCAGGATTTCTTTCCAAGCTCTCTCTGAGCATTTACTGTGAACCAGATACTGTTCTAAGTACTTTCCATGCATTATCTTATTGGACTCTCACGTCACTATATGGTCATGATCAGTTTGTAATTGTTTTCTCTCAGAGGCTCAGAAAGGTTAAGGAATTTGCCCCAATCACATCATCAGTAAGTTTGAATTGATGTGAGGCTGACTCCAGTTCCCAGGTTCTTGAGCAAACCCTCCTATGTGATATTAAGTTCTAAAGCAGAGGGAAGGACAGATAGGGAGATCCTTACAGTTAAGAGAGTTTGAATGCCCCTCCATGCAACTTTGGTAGGGGAGGAAATTTGTCCACTGAGTACCCACTTTGAACCCAATAGGTGCTGCTCTGGGGTTTCCCAGAGATGGAAGAGGGCTACCATATGTGGGAGGGAGGAAGAATGAGTCTTCAGAGGCCTGGGGGGTTCTTAGAACTGAGGGCCCCAAATGCCTGGAGCTCAGCAATACCAGGGAGTGTTGCTCAGCTCCTTGGAGGCCTAGGTGGGCTGTTCATTCCACAGGAAAAGCTGCACAGAGGCTCATCAGTGCACCAGCACTCTGTTTCTGAGGGCCCCTGGTTAGTGGGGGAGGTAGCCCTGAGACAGGCCTCAGCAGGGCTGGGTAACCAGGGCCATGATGGAAATGAGACAGCAGCTGTGGCGCTGTCAAAATGCTATCAGGATCTTCCTCCTGGAGAATACACAAGGATAAAGCAAGACAAAGGATCCAAAAAGCCAAGCATGGAACCCGGGATGCAGAAAGCTCTGAGTCAATGTTAGTTGGCCCTGTTGCTACTACTTGGAGACTGTGACTTAGAATGCCTTCCTTCAAGTGGCAGGCAATGCTGACAGGGAGTCGAGGGACATCTAGTTGTGTGGGTTTTAGCTAAGGGGCTTTCAGCATGTGCCATTGTCCTAGGAGCCCCTGTCAGAGTATAGGGAGGGCTTGAGTAGGCAGCCCACCCATCCTTGGTCCCTGACCCTTGTCTATGTCATAGTCTGGGGTTACCTGCAAGAGTTGTTTGGATAAAGGTGTAAGGAAGAGAGAAATTCTGTTGTTTTTTTAAAAGCTTGAAGTGTACAGGTTTGCCCTAGTGATTTCTAACTCCCTCCCACCTCCCATATGGACTTAAAAATTTTTATTTTTATTTATTATACTTTAAGTTCTGGGGTACATGTGCAGAATGTGCAGGTTTGTTACATAGGTATACACATGCCATGGTGGTCTGCTGCATCCATCCCCCTGTCATCTGCATTAGGTACTTCTCCTAATGCTATCCCTCCCCTATCCCCCCACCCCCTGCTATTCCACCACAGCCCCGATCCCCGACAGCCCCAGCATGTGATGCTCCCCTCCCTGTGTCCATGTGTTCTCATTGTTCAACACCCACTTATGAGTGAGAATATATGGTTTTTGGTTTTCTGTTCTTGTGTCAGTTTGCTGAGAATGATGGTTTCCAGCTTTATCCATGTCCCTGCAAAGGACACGAGCTCATCATTTTTTATGGCTGTATAGTATTTCATGGTGTATATGTGCCCCATGTGGACTTTTTGACTAGCTCCTCAAGGTCCCCATGGCATACAGTGTTTCGTCTACCCTCATACTGCATACACTCAGCAATGGTGCGTGAGGCTTTAGTGCTGTTCAAGGCAGAATTTTGCAAAGACTTTTGGCAACCCTTAAGATTATGTGCCTTCATTGTCTATTTCAGGGTATTAAGACTGGCTCCCTTTCCTATAGGAGGCCATGGCTTCTGGGCACCTTCTGTGGTCCAGGAGCTGTGGGCATGGGCACTATCTTATTTAGTTTTCATCAGCATCCTTCCTTCTGATCACCAGTTTAGAGTTAGTGAACACAGGCTCGGGGCCGGGGCTGGGGGAGATGTAATGTGGCTTGCCCAGTGTCATTAATCTGACAAGTGGTTTTTGGAAACCAAGTCCACTGAAGACATATCTATTCTCTGCATGAAAAGAAGAGCCAGGACTGGACATAGTGGCTCGTGTGCATAATCTCAACACTGGGAGACTGAGGCAGAAGGATCGCTTAAGCCCAGGAATTTGAGATGAGGCTGGCAATAAAGAGAGATGCCATCTACACAAAAACATTTTTTTTTAATTACCTGGGCATGGTAGCACACCTGTAGACTCAGCTATCCAACAGGCTGAGGTGGGAGGATTGTTTGAGTCCAGGAGGTCAAGGCTGCAGTGAGCTGTGATTGTGCCACTGCACTCCAGCCTGGGCAGAGAGAGACCCTGTCTCACAAAAGAAAAAAAGAAGAAAGAAAGGAAGAAAGAAGGAAGGAAGGAAAAAAGGAAGGAAGGAAAGAAGGAAGGAAGGAAAAAGGAAGAAAGGCGGTTTCTTCCTTGTAATTATCTGTCTGTTTTTTCTGATCGATTGACCTCAATTCCTCCTGATGCTTCTCTGTTACTTGGTATTCCTTAGTATTTCCTTGTTAGCGGAGCTATGCAAGAAGGTGACAGTCAACAAGAGAATGCAGTTGGAAGAATCGTATTAAGCCACAAGTAGTGTGTATTTGATTTCATTAGTTGTATCCACAGTCTCACTTAGATACAGATATTTGCACATACACATAAACATATTCCAGCCAATGCATGCTCAGAAAGAAACAGCATCTGCAGTGGAACCTCAGGTGAATACACCCTGCAATATATGTGTTCTTCCATACACATGGATGTGGGTACCCATGCAGAGAGATGGTCATATACTCAGACACATGTGTGTATCCAGAAACACCTGTGTGTGAAGATAGGTACATACTAATTGAAATAATCTCTTTGAAGCCCAGTTTGACCAGCTCTGTCTTTAGGAAAAAGAAGAGAGCTGGGATTTACAAAAAGAAAAATTAGACCAATAACGTAGGATACAATTGCATTCTCATTAAATCGTCAAAGGAAGGGGGGAAATGATACCACTCAGGGCTAGGCTACGTTTTGTAAATCGGGTGCATTCATGCTGCTACTAACAGTGTTAACTGTTACATTTCTTTTAGAAAAAATTTTTTTATGTATGTTCCTGTAGTCGGAGGTGTGTCATGCCCTCTCTTCCTGTAATTCCACTTCCAGGAAGCTAATCTAAAGAAAACTATTACAAGTGGAAAATGTGACTTGCAGAAAAGTTGTTACAAAAGTGTTACTTATAAATAACAAGCTAAATATCGATAATAAATATCTACATATCAGAAACCTAAATAACCAGTTAAATACTTAAACATTGAGTCATGTAACTTCAGCTTGATGAAATATTTTTCTGCCATCACGACGGCA
Source organism: Sapajus apella (assembly GCF_009761245.1). Lineage (NCBI taxonomy): Eukaryota > Metazoa > Chordata > Mammalia > Primates > Cebidae > Sapajus > Sapajus apella. Next base: position 33,446,288 of record NW_022436952.1, read on the forward strand.
CTTATGAAAACTAAGGGGCATCACAGAAAATGTTTATGATATTCAGTGAAAAAAGAAGATGCAAAATTTGGCATTCATGATGATTGAGATGATATGAAGATCTGTGTAGAAAAAGCTAACTAATGGAAAGTGAGAAACGAGTACTTCTTTGTTGATATGACTCTTATTAATCTTTTTGCATTTACTCTAATATTTTGTCAAGATGATTTTCAATTCCAAAGGCTATCTGTCAAATAAAAGTTAAATCAAATCTAAGCCAGCCTGTTAACTTCAATAGAGATCTAACCCACCTGTGGATAATGGAGACTTAACCCCCATGTATGAAAGAGGGGCTGTATGTACAGACTTGTGCACATGTAATAATGCCACATGCCACTGTTCACAATAGCAAAGACCTAGAACCAGCCCAAATGCCCATCAAAGGTAGATTGGACAAAGAAAATGTGGCACATATACACCATGGAATAATACTACGCAGCCATAAAAAATGATGAGTTTGTGTCCTTTGTAGGGACATGGATGAATCTGGAAACCGTCATTCTCAGTGAACTGATAGAAGAACAGAAAATCAAACACCGCATGTTCTCATTCATAGGTGGGTGTTGAACAATGAGAACATGTGGACATAAGGAGGGGAGCATCACACACTGGGGTCTGTTGGGGGGGGCTAGAGGAGGGACAGTGGGGGCAGGGGAGGGATAACGTGGGGAGAAATGCCAGGTATAGGTGATGGGGGGATGGAGGCAGCAAACCACCTTGCCATATATGTACCTATGCAACAATTTTGCATGATCTGCACATGTACCCCAAAACCTAAAGTACAAAAAAAAAATAATGCCACATGCACATTTGACTTGGTGAGCCTCCCAGATTCAACCTCCAAGGGTTTTAAATAAGATTACACAGAAACCACAGTGTTTCACATGCCTGAAACTCAGCCCTGTTATTCTTTCATGCCCTAAAGTGGAATATCTCCAGGTAATACCTATCAATACACCAATGTCTGACCCGAGGACGAATCTTCCCCAGAAGAGATCTTACTCGTAGGAGTGAAGATGACACTTGATGGAAACAGTAGTCTGGAGTTGGTAGAGCCCGGGGCTGAGACTTTGGCTTTTTATGAATGAGCTCTTTGAGCTCTGGCCCAAATAGTTACCACTGATGGAGAACTTACTCTGTCAGGTGCTGTGGCAGATCCCCTCTATCAGTGGTTCTCAAATTCGAGGAGAATCAGAATCACTCCGGGTGGAGGGCTTGTTAAAGAGATTGCTGGGCCTCATCCCCAAACTTTAAGATTCAGTAGGGCCCAACAATTGGCCTTTCTAACAAGCTCCCAGGTAATGCAGAAGCTGCTGGCACAGTGCTGAGAGCCACCACTCCAATGACAAGCTCTCATTGCTCATGACAACGTTGCAAATGAGCTGCCTTAATATGACCCCTCTGCTAAGGGGATAGAGAAATGGAATCACTTGGCCAATCATTTAACCATCTTTGTTTCACTGTATGTAAAGGGAGTAATAAGATGACCTTCCTCTCTTTCAAGAACTGAAGGATATAATGACCGTGAAAGAGACAGTTGAGATGCTGGTAATGTTCGCTGTCATGTGTACCCACCTCCCCAACCCGAAGGTGTGGGGGGTGGGGAGGTGTGAGAGTGAGAGAGAGAGAGAGAGAGAGAGAGAGAGAGAGAAACTCCTCCACTGTGGAGACCAGTTAACTGCCTTTGGACTATGAACCATCTCCAGATGCCAGGCCTCAGCTTGCTGTTGTTTTCTTTAATTAGCAAGAATGAGCTGACTCAAACGTAGCCTGCATGGTTTCTGCTGTCACTAGGAATCCTCAGCAAAGTGACAGACATGCACTGCTAGTGATTGCAGACCTACCAGGTGCTGTGGGCTCAGGTGTCCCACTCACACTCACGACACAGCTGAGCTGGGGACAGGGAGGCATGAAGAATGATGACAGAAAACACCAGATGTTCCATGAGACCTTTGGCAACCTCCCCTTTCTGTGGGGCCCCGAGGACAGGATTGATTCAGCATCTCCTAGCTGAGCATGTGCTACCCTAAACTGTGTAATGTGGGCATGACAGGGCTCTCAAGTCAGACAGGCCTGGGTTTGAATCTCGGAGCTACCACTTTGAAGCTGTGGAGCCAGTCCGTTTGGTGCATCTCATCCGTAGTATGGAGAGAATAATACTGACCTTCACTAGGTAATTGTTGGGGTTCAATAAGCCAGTATGTATTAACAGGACAGCTTGGTGCCCAACAGAGTGTTTCCTGGAACTTGATGAAATGGCTAAAAAAAATTAAAGGAGAATAAAAGGAGCTGGGCGTGGTGGCTCATGCCTGTAGTCCCAGGAGGCGGAGGCAGAGGCAGATGGATTATGAGGTTAAGAGTTCAAGACCAGACTGGCCAACATGATGAAACCCCTTCTCTACTAAAAACACAAAAATTAACTGTGTTTGGTGGCAGGTGCCTGTAATCCTGGCTACCCAGGAGGCTGAGGCAGGAGAATCTCTTGAAACCAGAAGGTGGAAGTTGCAGCGAGCCAAGATGGCACCATTGCACTCCAGCCTGGCCAACAAGAGTAACACTTCATCTAAAAAAAAAAAAAAAGAATAAAAGGGCAAAAATAGCCAGATACTTCCAATTAAGACAAAACAAAACAAAAAAATCCCAGGGGGATTTACATTACTCATAGTGTAACTTTTTATGAGTTGTACATCAATGCAGTAATACACAAGCTGACCAATGAAATGATATACAAAAGTCCAGCAACAAAACCACATATATATAAAGCTACGTTATAGGATATAGTTTGTGTGTCAGGTTAATGGGGAAAGGAGAGACTATTCAAAAATTAGACCTGGAAAAACGGCAATCCCTATTAAATAAATTAAATTGGATCCTTACATTATATGATACATAAAAATCAACTCCACATGGTTAAATGTTTAAAAAGTCTTTAAAATCTTTAATAGAAAATATTAATAGAAGTATTTTTTAAATCTTGGAGAATAGGGTTTTTTTTAGTTTTAAAACTTTAAAAAAGTTTATTTAAGTTCTGGGATACATGTGCAGAATGTGCAGGTCTGTTATATAGATATACATGTGCCATGCTGGTTTGCTGTACCTATCAACCTGTCATCTAGATTTTAAGCCCTGCATGCATTAGGTATTTGTCCTAATGCTCTCCCTCCCCTTTCCCCAACAGGTTCTGGTGTGTGATGTTCTCCTCCCTGTGTCCATGTGTTCTCATTGTTCAACTCCCACTTATGAGTGAGAACGTGTGATGTTTGGTTTTCTGTTCCTGTGTTAGTTTGCTGAGGATGATGATTTAACCCTGTGTCTTAAGACAGAATAGTTTTGACTCTAAAAGAAGAGACTGATATGCGTGTATTAAAATTGTTTTCTTTCATAAAAAGACAACTTGACTGAGGAATAGGCTTGCTATGTTATTTTGTTTGTTTTTACCTAGATGATATTATAACTTGGAATAATTAATTTTGACATTCTTTTGTATTTACAGTTTATCAGTTGTTAATTGTCTTTGTTCAAGAGTAGTACAATAGATGCAATGATCTAACATTTAAAATTTTCACATATGGTATATTTCAGAAATTTGAAATTAAACAAAAATCTCAAAGAGCAGAGAAAGGACCCTTCAGGAAATCTTAATAGGGTACTAGGTCCCTTTGGAATTGCCAGTGGGTTCACGGCCTGACATCCTGATATCCATGTCCAAGGTGAGATTCTGAGGGCTAAAGGTAAATACAAATTGAACAACACTTTCTAAGCTGAAAGAAAGCCAACTTGGTTATCATTCATTCCCAGTTTGGTTTTGGATGGCCTTGGAGAATGCTGTGAGCACTGACTTACTGCTATGTTGATTTGGGCAGCTTCTCCACCATCCTGGAAAAGGAGACATGGGCTTTGCATTCTACCCTTGCTCCCTGGTAAGTTGCAAAGCTCTCAACTTTGCTCCCCAAACTTGAAGTGGTCCTTTGTTCACAAAGGGGGAATCACTTGAAATTATCAGATGGGAAATCTATAGTTTGTTGCTTTAAATAAAATAGGAGCAAAATGAGAAAGGTCACCTTGAATTTTCATACCCATGAAGGTCCACGTTTCAGCTTTCTTCCAGTGGCCAAACTGTATTCTACCTTGGGTCTTATAATCAAGCAAGGCTAAAAGCTCCCTGTTTTAAGTGTTTGCTGTTTGTTTTATTTTGGGACAAGAGGGAAAAGGGGCAAAGTGTGAAGGTGAGGGAAAGGTTACCACCTCACAAATATTTTCATTTATTTTGAACGTTAATATCTAGTGCAGTGCCATTGGCAGCAGGAAATTTATGTAATAGGAAACATCAGACTCTCCCTTGGATGGGCCCTGGACCATATTTGTGCTTTTCATTTTACCCCAGACGTATGGAAGGGCACCTACATTGATAATTGTTCTTTGTTCTAAATTGGGTAAACATTGGGTAAAAACCTACATTTGTTGCCTTTTGGTATATGCCAAAGACAAGTGAGAATGTTCAAGAAATTCTCTTTGGCATAATCTTAGTTAAACTGACCACATGTGTAGTTTGCCTGCAGAACATGTACAAGTACAGTCATTCTTTCAATCACAGGCATTTTGTGGTTTTCTGACATGTGTCTCCACTGTAGATATTACTACTTCTCTGCAGTTGGAAACTTACCCTTTTCTAACTGATCATTAACTAAGCCCTGGAGAAAAAAGAATTTACATGTTTTATTAATTACGTAAGGGCCCGTTTCACATCCTTAATAGCCAGGCGGAGTAAGTGGATCAAATAATGGAGAACGGGTACATTTTGTAAAAATATTTAGAAGTACCACTGTGGAGAGAGTGAGAGTTTCTAAAAGCTTGTTTTTAATATTGACAAAAATCATGATCAGAATTTGCTTCCATTTACTATAATTCAAGGGTCAAAAACTGAAAAGCTGAAATACCTTCAGAGTCCCAGGAGGGGCTGGCTATGACAGAAAACAAATGGCATCTAAAGGGGACAGGCAGGGTGTTAATTTGCTCCAGCTGATAGGTAGCAAGCAGGTTTTATATGGTGTCACCTACTTTTCTAATTGATCAAGAAAGGCTGGAGATTTTATGAGATTTGATGTTTGAATTTCGATAATTAAATAGTTTAAATAAAACATATGGCTCCAACAATATATGGTGGGCTGAGGCGTAGACTACTGGTTTGCATCTTCTAATGTAATCGAATTACTTTCACTCCTTCCTAACTTATTATTTGAAGTTTGATTTTAAGCAAATACATTTGCGGTTTTGACCAGCATCGTGTGGCCAATAAATTTTTAAAAGCATCTGTGAAACAATTCTAATTGGTTTGAATTTTGAAAAAAAAGAAAACTCAAAAAAGATGGCTTACTTTAACAGGTTACTTTAAAGGGCATCTACCAAGTAGAAGATTGGCAAGAAAAATTGGATCATAGGAAGAAGTACAGGTAGTAGGTTGAACAGTTTGAGGATGGATTTTTTCCAGAAGGAGCTAATTATATGACCTGCTGCTACCTTTCTTAGGGCCTTCTGATTCCATGGTAACCTGTTTTCTTGCTACTTTGCTTTGGTGCAAGGAGTTTCTTCTGCAGGTTTTCTCATCGATGAAAACACTGCAAGAATACCAAAGACAGCACTGTTTGTGTTAGTGATTTGAAAGAGCTGCATGGTGCCAACATTGATTACTGAAAGTCAACTAATGAGAATTAGAGACTTCTGAAGTACACCTGTTTGCTTACAAGTCTCACTTTGGGGTGGCTGGAAGGTTTTGGAAGAACAGTTTTTCTTTCTTTCTTTTTTCTTTTTTTTTCTGTTTCATTTTTGCTTAAGTTCCTCTTTCTGAGATCTGGAGACTGTCTGCTGTTTCCTGCTCACTGTGAACTCTACATTCTGCCTGAAAGATAGCATTTTTAAAAACTGTTGAAATGTTTTTTCTGTTTTCTGCACTGTATTTATAAATATTTATCTGGCTATATTTCTGTTTCTTTATCTTCTGGACTTAAAAGTGGTAGCAGTTCTTAGGGTAGCATTGCGTGGTGCAGAAATTGATAATTGCGTTGAGTTACTCATTATCGTACTTAACTCTGTGGTGGAGTTTGTTTAGTGTGTACAGGGACTAGAAGGTCAATAAAAATGAAAAACGTTGTCAGGATAGTGGAGTTACTACAATTTGTTAGACTTATACATCTTTTCAATAAAAATATTAGCGTACTTTTTAAGGAGACAACTTAAAAACAAGTAACAAATGGGAGATTATGTTGCAATGCACATACCAACAGGATTAATATAAGAACATATCAAGAGTGCCTTCAGATCTGCAGGAGGCTATATTCTTGTTTAGAAGGATTTAGAATATATTTCTTCATGCTGTTGACTTTGAGGTTGGCCATGTACCTCCCTTGAGCCAGTAGAATGCTAGCAGCTATGACATGCCAGATCCCAGCAGGAGCTTTGAAGGCCTTGCAAGTTTCTGATAATCCTCTTTCTCTTGGACCCTCTGCCAGTAGAATGTCCTGTCCTGAGCAAGAGCTGTTCCTTTAGCCTGGACCCTGGACTTGAGAAGACATGTGACAAAGACTGACCTGACCCACAGCTTGAAGCAGGACTACAGCTGGCCTGAAGACTTGAGAGCGAAAAAGGGAAATGTTTCTTGCTACCAGTCACAGATGTTTTGGGGTTGCTTGTTGCTGCAGCATAAGCTGACCAATACAGAAACTAATACCCAGAAGTGGGAAACTGCTCTAAGCAAAGGATAAGATACAGTTTTGGCTTTTGGAACAGACAGCAGAGAAATTATTCTAAGAGTTACACAAATGGCAACCTCTGTAATGCAGTAGTGAAACATTTGGTAAAACTGTCACATATGATAACTGGGAAGGCAGAAAATAAACCTACTGAACTTGCAGCTTTGGGAGAAGAGGTTCTGAGGCAGAACTGGTTAGTGTAAGTCAGTTTTTACTAGCTACATTTCATGAAGTACTACAGGAAAGAAATGATGTCAGCAAAAGGGCAGGTTCTTGGCAAGTGGAATTGAAAGGGGACATAGAAAGTCTAGAAATTCTAAGGCTAACAGTGTTGAAAGACGCAATAATCTCTCATTTCCAACCTCTGTGGTTGAAAATATTCTCAAAATAGAACATAGCTTCAAGGCACAAAACAAAACAAAGGCATGGCTATGAACACTCAGCCTGGCGACCAAGACCAAATTCAGGGCACAGCTGTCACTGCCTTCGTTACGACTTCTGATAAGAATATGGCACTCCCAGGGAATCCTGTCCGTCAGACAAAACGGCTCATGGAAAGGTCTCCTAAAGCCTGATGGTGTCAAAGTACTTGAAATTACATCGAGAGGGAGAGTAAGACATGTCTCAAAATGGATTGTGGATTTGGCTACTGACATTTCAAAAAGGGTTTTTGAGGGTTACATTGCTGAAAGTGCTGCCAGCCTAGATTAAATAAGACTGACTTTTTAAGGACATAGAAGAATCTTGAGCCCTAGCATTCTATAGGCAGGAAGCAGGCCAGTGAGATTGATAAGAAAAACACAAATACCCAAAAGAAAAATGGCAAAAATGAGGAATAGACATTTACATTTCACAGAGGAGGGAACACTTATGTCTGATAGATATAACTTTCTCATGACAGTGAATATTCTGACCCAGAGATTCCACTTTTCATATATATCTAATGGAAGTCTTGCATATATAAGAATATTCATGTATAAAAATGTTCAGCACTGTTTACTATGGCACAATTCTGGAAAAGACTCAAATGACCATCAAAAGAGAGTGTATAAGTAAACAAGAGAATGCTATGCAATAGAATAAAATATGGCATTTAAAACAAATGAACTGCAGTGATAATGATACAGATGTCCTAGATATTTAAAAAAATACTATTCAACAAATAAGTCCCTATAAACAGTGTGATAAACAGTATGATACCCTTTTTATAAAGTGAAAACTAAAGTAAAACATATAGATATATTTTAGAAACGCACATCACACATTGATCAAATCTATGGAAAAGAGATAGTTAGGGAGTTTGGGGCCTTGGTTACCTTAGGTTGGGGGAGTTAGGGAAAGCAGTATAGAGGGAAAATACAGTTGGATGTAGCTTATTGTCAGGGTCCTTGCTTTTGAGTCATGGCTCACATGGGTTTATGGCATTACTAAAAATAACTAGAACTTTAAAAGCAGGTTTTTGTTTTCGTTTCATTTTGTTTTGTTTTAAAGAATTATGGCATATTAGTGTTGAAAGGGTCCTAAGAAGTTGGTTAGTTTTACTCTCTTATTTTCCAAAGGAGAACATTGAAACCCAGCCTGGGAGAGTGGTTGGCCCAATTACACAATCAATAAGAGTGGCAGAGGCCATCCTGGAGACCAGTGAGATGAAACTTGTTTCTCTTGTCTTCCTCTTATCTCTGCACTGGCACACCCAAGCCAAGGCTGCATCCTTCTTTCCCCTGGTTCCCGACATCTAACCCACCAGTCAGTCCTGCTCTACCTTTATGACATACCTGGATCCAACTACTTTGCACTACCCCCTGGGCCAGCTGCGGCCACTGCCCTCCCTTGTCCGGTTCTCCTACCTTCTCTCTTCTTCTCCAGAAAATCTGTTAAATCTGTTCTTCATACAGCTGAGAGAGACGTCTTACTAAAAAAAGGATCAGTTTCTATCCCTGACTACACTTCATAATTGACTTTCTAATACACAAAAACTCTTTCCTTCCTCCCTCCCTCCTTCTTTCCTTCTTTCATTCCTTCCTTCCTTCCTGAAATGGAGTCTCGCTCTGTCATCCACGCTGGAGCGCAGTGCTGCCACCGCTGCTCACTAAAACCTTTGCCTCCTGGGTTCAAGCGATTTGCCTGCCTCAGTCTCCAGAATAGCTGGGACTACAGGCGTACGCCACCATGACCAGCTAATTTTTGTATTTTTGGTAGAGACAGGGTTTTGCCATGTTGGCCAGGCTGGTCTTGAACTCCTGACCTCAAGACATCTGCCTGCCATGGCCTCCCAAAGTGCTGGAATTACAGGCGTGAGCCACCGCGCCCTGCCAAGACTGACTTTCTAATACACCATGGCCTACCAGGCTTTACAGGAGCTGGCCCCTGCCCTCCTCTCAGACTTCAACCTTAGTGGGGCTGGCTTGATAACACAGCCTTTACTAAGTGCGTCCCTTCCCTGTTTTGCTCCCCTACTCCCTTACTACTTTTCCCTGCACCTCCCCAATCAATTACCCTTACTTAAATCTTTGTCTTATTCAGAGGGTCGCATAAGCAAAGATGCATTAGACCTCATGTTTGCAATTCTCTCTGCCTGGAGCATTCAGCCCCTTCATTTTTCACATCTATTTATCATTCAGGTCTCAGCTCAAATGCAAACTCCGTAATCCTTCCTCTAGTTATACCCTTTTGTTATATTTCCTTCATTGACTTATCCTGTTTGAAATTATCTTGTTCCTTTATTGGCTTGCATGAAAACGATGCCTTCCTCACAGGTATCAGCTCTACAGAAACAAATGTCTTGTGTGTCTCAGTTACCAGCACATACAACAGTGCCCAGTACAGAGTAGGCATCCTTTAAATATTTGTTGACTTAATTAATGAGTGTTTCTTGCTGGGAGGGATGTCAAATACTGCATCAGGAGTAAGATTTACAGTAGCTGCTTGAGTATATGCATTTCTAATGGGCGCAGCAATTGCCTGTGTGTAAATGGATACCGCTTTTGTGTTTTTGAGTGGTTGATTCTCTTTAATGGGTTTAGTCTGCTTCCAAGTACTTTAAAGTGCTCACAATTGCTCAGCTAATTACAAATCCCAATAAAAACCTCCATTAAAGCATATCTTCTAAGTACCTTCAACCCGATAATACTGTTAGAAAGAATTATATATGGTTGAAAGTAAGAGAACCACATTTATTTAATAATAGTCTTAAATTCATCTTGCCTTTCTGTTTATGTACCTGAATTAGTAAAGCCAGAATGCATTCACCTGCTTACTTGTTTACACAGGGGAGACGTTGGCAGAGGCTTGCCCTGGGAAATACTGATGTGGATGCTAAAAAGAAATGCTTCTTTGCAGGCCTTTGGAGGAGACCAATCTTATTACATGGCTCTGACCCATTCCATGTTCACTTGGCATGGATCTGCTTCAATGTGGGACAAGCATCTTTTGGGCTTGAGGGGCTGTGGTTGGGGAGATAAGACTGTATATTAACAGAATTACATGGAGTCTGATGGGTTCTTCAATAGGAGACTTCAGATCTACTGGGGAAAGAGAAGACAGAGAGCCATCACTAGCTACCCATTAAACACTCAGCCCCATACTCTGTCGGGGCATTTGGGTGGAGGTGTGTGTGTGTGTGTGTGTGTGTGTGTGTGTGTGTATGTGTATGATTAATCTGTATGAGCTTTGATTTCCTTATTTATAAAGTAGATTTACAACAACTATTCTATGCCTTGTTGTAAGGCTGAAAGTTACAGATGGGTATAAGGGGCTACGGAAGTCACAAGTTGCTGTGAACATATAAAGGACTGTTATTATAACTGGTAGCCATTGCTTTCTGCTTGGAGACCATCTTCCCTGACAACGTACATGACTTTGTGGTGAGGTTGTAACTGTTAGGGCCCATGAAATGCCCTGAATATGACGGAAGAATGCAAAACTCAGTCCTTGCAGGATTGAGATGACACATTGAATAAAAGGTAGGATTTCAGAGGCCTGGACGTCGTGCAGATGTGGAGAATGGCACAAAGGCTGAGACAGCCTAAGGAGGAGCTGAGCCAGGAAGCGAATGAGGTCTCAGGAGGGAATGCGTGCACGCATGTGTCATTGCAGGCATACAACAGCCTGTGTAGATGTGGGTGTAAAGGCTTAGGGTTTTTGTGTTTTGTTTTTTAGCTCAGTTTGTTAAAACACAGAGTAGACCAGGTTAAAGTCTCAGGTGCTGTGTAGATGGGGGCCCGCTCATTCGTTCATTTACATGCTCATTTAGCATTCGCCAATGCTTAGTACATCTGTGCATTGCGTTAGGCAAGGAGCTGAGAGTCCGGCCAAGATGGCGGGCATGGGAATGAATGAATTACATTTTTTTTTTTTTTTTTTTCGAGACGGAGTTTCGCTCTTGTTACCCAGGCTGGAGTGCAATGGCGCGATCTCGGCTCACCGCAACCTCCGCCTCCTGGGTTCAGGCAATTCTCCTGCCTCAGCCTCCTGAGTAGATGGGATTACAGGCACGCACCACCATGCCCAGCTAATTTTTTGTAGTTTCAGTAGAGACGGGGTTTCACCATGTTGACCAGGATGGTCTCGATCTCTTGACCTCGTGATCCACCCGCCTCGGCCTCCCAAAGTGCTGGGATTACAGGCTTGAGCCACCGCGCCCGGCTTGAATTACATTATAAGGCAGTGTGCATAACCACAGAGAGAAGAGCAAGGCGCCTGGCACTCAGAGAAGAGGGAAAGTTGGGAGGAGGTGGAGAAGGCCTCTGTGCGGGGGAGGCAATTTTGAACAAGGTTTTGTCAGAAGAGTGGAAGCTCATTGGCTGATGAAACAGGGAGAAGGTCACTCCCCAAGAGAGAGGAGGAACACAGGCAAAGAGCAGGGTGTGTCTGGCGGAAGGGTGTGAAATTCAGCCTAGGGGACATCGTGTGTTTATGATGTTATAGGTGGTGTAGGTTGTGGCCAGATTAGGAGGAGCCTTGCAGGATAAGATAAAATGTTTGGGCAGCATCCAGGAACAAATCGGCTGTGAGGAGGTGTGGAGGACGGGTTCAGAACATGGTGTCTGGAGGCAGACAGCTTGTGTTTAAACAGTCATCAGGTATCTCCCTGATGACTAGTTAAGCAACCTCAGACAACTCTGGGCCTCAGTTTTCTGATCTGCAAAGTGGGGGGGGAAATAATAACATCTACTTCCAGGGCTTTAGAAGACTCGACACATTAATACATGTGAAGTGCTTAGAGAACTACCTAGCACACAAGAAGCATTTAGTAAATATTAGCTATTAATTACCATAATGTCACAGAGGGACAGGGGAACATCAAGATTAAGGGGTGGACAGGGGACGAGAAGCCCCTAACCAGCCTCAGAGTAACAGCCATACAAGTTGAAGGAAAACCAGGAAGGCCATGGCAAGGGATGTTTCAGGAAGGAAGGGTCAACAGATCAAGGGTGCTGAGAGGTCAGGCCAGTTGACAGCCAGGGGGGCCTTGGATTTGCAGCAGGCAGTTGACCGATGACTCTGGCCATTGCCGTTTTGGTGATGTAGCAGAGGGCAGAGGCCAGTTTGCAGCATGTTGAAAACGTGGGAGGTGAGAAACTGGAGAGAGCGGAATGAATTATTTCAGTCGCTTGGCTGGGAAGGAGGGTGAGTGAGAGGCAGTCATGGTAAAAGGATGGTAGTGTTGATAACCTTCTGCTCAGTCAAACACCCCGTCCATGCAGTCATTGTCTTCTGTGAGGCTTACCACCTCTGGTCACCTAAGCTAGAAAAAGACTAAAATCTACCTCTTATGGACAAGGACACTGATGCAGACAGACACCAAGGGTGGCAGAGCCAGGACAAAAGCCAGGCTCCCTGTTGCCTCTTCCTTTCCTCAGTGCTGTTCATGGCTATGTCTAAGAGGGGCTAGGAGAGGGGGTGTGGGGCATTCAGAGCCATCTGCCCGTTTTATCACAGCTGGGTGTCAGAGAACCCAAGCATTGAAGGTGGCTAGAAGTGGTTGCAGAGGAGACTGGTGACAGATTCCTTTAATTGAGGTCCTTACTTGTTATGCCAGACACTGTGCTGGGCACCCAACACACCCCATTACTGAATCACATCACGTCTGAGAGGTACAAGGAGTCTTTAGTTGAGATTAGTTCTGCTAGAAACAGTGGCCGAGAAGGAATCCAGGTTAGCAGAATGAATGCCTTCACGTTCTTCCTGTCTGCCCCTTCTCCACAATTCCCCCTTCTGCACCATCTTAGATCTGACTTGCCGACAGCATCTCTGGTCTTTGATTCTGCTGGGGAGCAGGGGAGAGTAGCTGAGGGTGCTGCATGACTTGAGGGTTAAATGTGCCACTTGGAGCTATTTTAGGGGGAAGTGAAACGCGTCTCTCTGCCTCATTTAGGATACATCTTTTTATCAAGGACTTTAATAGGCCAATAAAACCATAATTGTGGGATTCTGGAAAGTCACCTTGCAAGCCAGGGCAGAGGGGACTCCAGAGAGTAACCCAATAGGTACCTGCCTGGTTTCATGGCATCTGACTTGTGCTGTCTTGAAATTCCTAGTTCTTGAAGAAGAAAGTCATCATTTTCATTTTGCATTGAACCATGTAAATTATGTCGCTTGTCTTGGTCAGGGTCACAAGATGGGTGGGAGACAGACTGCAGGGTCTAGCTTCAGCTGGCAGGCAGCAGTCCTGACTTCAGGTGCCACCTTGTAAACCTGGCTCCTGAAACTCACACTCTTCCCAGGAAGCAATGCTTGCCAGCCAGAGCTGAGAAACAGGACCTGACTGACTTAGAATCGGTTCTTGAGAGCAGCTATACAGATGCCTAGTAAAACCAAGCAGGGAGGAAGGAAACACAGGACACAGAGAAATCACAACCTCTGAGCTTAGGCTCTGTGCTGGAAGCCTTTGCATGTAGTTCCATATTCAGTCTTTATGACATTCCTGAGACAAAGGCATTGTTAACCCAGTTTAACAGATGATGATCAGAGGCTTAGGGTGATGAGCAGAATGGACCAGGTACTAGTGAGTGACAACTGGATTAAAATGTGGGTGTCTGGATAGCACTCCATCAGAGGATGGAGGAGAAGGCAAGTCCAGATGCTGGACTCTGGATTGACCAGTGTGTCTGAGGCTCAGCTTCAGTTGCTAAGGGTGAGCAGTTTGAGCTTACTGCAGGATCTGTGGTCAGTTCTGTTCACTCCAGAGCCCAGGAGGCCAGACCAGGTGACAGGGGCTTCTCATGAAGTGGGCCAGGCCTGAGAGACATGGACAGATGAAATCCCAGGACTGTAGGCTCACGATGCATTGGGAAATGAGCTGTGGGCCATGGCGTGTCCTAGGCTGTTCCACCTGCCACCCAAGAAAGGGAAGGGCTCTTTGGGGGACTTTCCCAGCAGCCTGTGGGTGTGTCACTTCAATGATGGGTAGCCTTGCTGGTTTTAGTGGTCATATTTTGAAGTCAATGCTGCCACTTCCTGTCCCTGCATCCTTGCTCTGTGGGGTGAAAATGCAGGGCTTTCCCCCCCCACCACTCTTTGCAAAGGCACTGTGTCCTGGCCTCCAGGTGGGCTGTGGAAATCCTGCAGAACCGCAGCATCCTCACCTTCTCTCCGTCCACAGCGAGCCCTCCAGATATCAGCACACAGCCAGCAACTCACAAGACAAACAGCCTGACCTGGGAACTAAGAGGCAGGGCTCTCTGCAGGGCCATGTTACTGAGTCCCCACAATTCACTTCTTCTTACTTAGCCTCAGGCTGCTCATGTGTAATATGACCCAGTCTAACCCAGGTCTTCCTAAGGGCTTTTCCTGTTCTACTGGAGTGGGGGCCAGGAGGGAGAAGATGAAAGGGCTCTTTCATCCACTGTACCCCTGGGCACCAAGCTGTGTATGGCGTATGCCTGACCCCAGGGACCCCTTGGATACTCACAGAGGTGTTGCAAGGTGAATATTTTTGATACTTGAGTATCAAACAGCTGAAGAACCACGATGCTGAGTTCATAACACACTCTGAGTTCGAGGTGCTTGCTAAGCTTCAGATGGAAGGATTTCAAGTGTGGCTCTTACGGTGGGTGAGGGACCTAAATGCCTCAAAGGCCAGGCTCAGTCCCATTAGGTTTCATCAGAAGGGGAAGGGGCATTTCTGGTAACCTCCCCAGCAGGCCCCCTCCGCATGACTGCTATTAACAGGCCAGACCCAATTGCCGGTCCCAGCAGGGTTGATGCTTTGGGCATGGCTGGTGGGCAGGAGTCTGACCTTGCTTGGAGATCCCGAGTCAGTAAATGCCAAGCTAGAGAGAGTCCCAGTGACCATCCAGGTTAGGGGCTTTTGACAGGGTGGAGAAATGGGATTGGATTATCTGAGAAGGCTTTTCAGGATACCCCAGCTGCCCTGCATTTAGAATGTGGAGGTCTAAAGTGGGATTCAAGCACATGTCTTTTTGACCAAAGCTTCCCAAATGTTCCACGTAAGGATCCCATTTCAGGGCCGGGCGCGGTGGCTCACGCCTGTAATCCCAGCACTTTGGGAGGCCGAGGCGGGTGGATCACGAGGTCAAGAGATCGAGACCATCCTGGTCAACATGGTGAAACCCCTTCTCTACTAAAAATACAAAAATCAGCTGGGCATGGTGGCACGTGCCTGTAATTCCAGCTACTCAGGAGGCTGAGGCAGGAGAATTGCCTGAACCCAGGAGGCGGAGGTTGCGGTGAGGCGAGATCGCGCCATTGCACTCCAGCCTGGGTAACAAGAGCGAAACTCCGTCTCAAAAAAAAAAAAAAAAAAATAGAATCCCATTTCAAGGACAAGAGTCACTGATTTAGGCCAAATTTCTCACTTTTGGGGTGAGGAAACTGAGGCTCAGAGAGAGGAACTTGCCCAACTCCTGCAGAGACCAGGTGGCAGAGCCAGCTTATATTCTGGCTTTCACACGCTCCCATATGCAACCTCGACCCTCATCTTCTCTCCCCAGAGCTCTTTCGCGGCCTCCCCAACCTGGCTGCCTCCTTTCAATCTGTCCTAGCCTTTGGCACCAGCCCTCAGCCCTCTCCACAGCTCTGGCCACCCTCTGTCCTGAGCAAACGAGTAGCTCAGGCCCTCTATTGCCAACAGGGTCAAGGCAAAGCTCAGTAAACAGGATCTTGGGCAACTGGATCCAGCCCTCCTCACCCTTCATTTTTAGCCACTCCCTGCCACGCAGCCTCACACACCCCCGAGTTCTGAAGACAGCAGCCTACATGCTTTCATGCAGTGATGTCACTGTTCCCATTTCCCCAGAGAAATATGTCAGGCACTATTCTAAGTCCTTTATATTTAATTTTCACAACAAGCCTATAAGTAGATGCTATTATTATCCCTGTTTATAGATGAGGCTCAGTGGTTAAGTAACTCAAAGAAGTTACACAAATAGTGTTCAGGGGAGCTGGGACTGGGCACCTGGGCATTCTGGCTTCAGAGCCCACCCTTTTAACCGTTGCTCACTATGCTGCTCCCTGTCCTTCTCTCCTTCCAACCAATTCTGCCTTCATCCTCACAGGCCCAGCTGAAAGATGTCTGCTGAGTGAATGAATGAATGGACCAATGAATGAATGAAGATATTGTTGAACTGCAACCTATCATTGGACTCTCACGTGTTGAATGGTGCTCATTAGCACACATGGAAATTGCAGTCTTCTACCTCGCAGTGTGGTACAGCAAAGCACAGGATTTGGGCCAGAGTTCCTTATCCCGATTCTGATCTGGGCAACCTGTGTGAACTCCTGCCTGCTAACCTCCAAGGTCTTCGTTTCTCAACTGTGACATGAGCTCAGCCATAGTGATGTTAAAATATCTCCTTCTCTCTTCTCCAGCTAATAGTTACTGCACACCAGCGCAGTGTTAAACGCTGCAGTATGAAATGCCGACCGTGGCAGAAAGACCCCTGCTCTCTGGGAGCTTCTAGGTGGGAAGGAGTGTGAACCACCGGGAAATTACACTAGTGTGAGGTGCCTGCTGTGAGGATTGGGCTGGGTTCACTTGGGGAGCTCCTACTTGGAGAGCCTGCAGGAAGTCAGGCACATAAAGTAGCAAAGAGTGCTCCGGGCAGAAGGGGCAGTAAATGCCAGTGTACGTGCAGGCAGCGAGCTGGACTGAGTAGCTGCAACTCTGCCCTCTGTGCTGGGCAGGACTCTGTGAGGCCAACTGAGACAGTTGCATGTCACCCTGAGCACGGTGGGCCATGCTCGTGTCAGAATCAGCAGCATCTTGAAAAGCTGGGTTCCTGTGACATCCTTTGGGGCACCCCTCGGTTTTCCTATTGCTACGAGGGGTTCTCCATGCCTCCTTCACAATGTTTCTGAGACGTAAATAGGAGAAGCCTTCTTAAAAAAAAAAAAAATCCTAAATGTCAGGGGAAAAAATAAGGGAAAAGGGTATGTGGGCAGAGTGTAGGGAGGTGCTGGAAAACATGAGAAAGGGCTTTGAATCCCGAGCTGCTTGGGTGCTCGGGCCTTTGCTGTGGATTTGAACTTGTGCTTGCAGGATGTAGGGGGTCTGCTGCAGACTGGAGGACCCGAGAGGACACTGTGCTCATGTGGGCAATGACGCAAGGCTTGGCGTGGGTGTCGAGCAGCACCAGATGAGAAGGGAAAGAGACCAGGAAGTGGCCCCAGTTGGGGAGAGGGCACTGCTTGGGTTCATGTGCTGACGCTGAGAGTGGGCCAGGATGGAGAGGAAAGAAGGACACAGTGTCACTGAAGCATCTACCATGTGTCTCACCCTGTGGTGAGCATTTCTGCACACTCTGCAGCTCACAGGACATTGTCTCCTCAAAGCACTTACCTTGACTTACCACAATTCCCAATACCAGGGCCCATGTCTGTCTTGGCCCCTGCAGTATCCCCAGTGTCTGGTACCTATTAGGTGCTCTGCAATGATTTTGAATGATTCAACTTTTTCTTTTCCTCTCCCCTCCCTTCTCTTAAATCTCACTTGGTCCTTTGGGTCACCTCAAATAAACATGTTTAAGGCTTGGGGAGTTCATCTTTTTTTTTTTTTTTTTTTAAGACTAGAGTCTTGCTCTGCCACCCAGGCTGGAGTGCAGTGGCACAACCTTGGCTCACTGCAGCCTCTGCCTCCTGGGTTAAAGCGATTCTCCTGCCTCAGCCTGGGGAGTTTATCTTAAAAACATCAGGAGAGTTGGCCAAGTCCAGTCAGCTGTGCAGCTTATGAGAAAGAGCAAAGACTCAGAGAGCATAAGTTACTTGCCCAGGGTCAAGTGGTGGAGCTGAGATCTGACCCAGCTGTGTCTGCCTATCCTGCTTTTCCTGCATAGCTTGCTTCCTCTCTAAGTGAGGGAACTCAGAACACTTGACCCCAGGGCTGGACAAAGCAAGACCAGTATTTCTGTGGTTGTATGATGCTGGGCAAATGACTCCTCCCTTGTCAGTTCCTGTGCCCTGATCTGCAAGGATCAGGCTGAACTGCAAGGCAAGCAGGCAGGGCCAAGCTCTAGGCTGCTCAGGACATCCAGGAGGAGGAAAGAGGGCTGGAGCACTCCTGGACACCCTTGGACATCACTGGATGTGGCCAGAGATCTCTTAGGAGGCAGCTGCATGGGCTGAACTCTATCTGATTTCTACCTATCCTCTGTAATTGGCACTTATTTCGTAAAAGATGACTAAGCAAACCTATCTCCGGGCAGTTCTGATTTTCAAATGTCTAACCAAGAAATGTGTTCATATGAATAACTGGTTCAGTGTTTATTCTGAGAGCATCTCTTATACATCAGTCCATCCTATGCCATCTGTCCCAGCTTGTTCAGTTACACAACTATTTAATTGAGTTATGACTTGGTCCTAGCCTTTATACTAGAGCCTGGAGAAGCCTGTGTCCTTGGCAGTCACATTGGAGTGGACGCGATACCGATTACGTTTCTGTGTGATAAGAGCCTCCAGCCAGCTCCTTCCGTGTGCTGAAGGAGCCTGGAGAGGAAAAGCATGACTAAGTCTTGCTGCTCTCTTTTTTGCCTGTGCTGGTCTAACTGCGGCCACAGTGAGGTGGGGGAGGGGAAGCCAGTGGGGGAGGAACAGCCTGTTTTCCTTCTTGACGGGGCTGGGCAGCAACCCCAGGAGGAGGGGAAGAGCAAAGAATTTCCGAGGTGGTCACATTTTCCCCTCTCTGCTTCCTACACCTAAAGGATCCGCAGTTACATTCAGCTGACTGACCACCCAGTTGTATCTTCTCTTTCTCCTGACATCCCATGGTAAAGGAATAAAAAAGAATTCATCTCTCATAGAAATACCATTCAACCCAGCACTCCCACTACTGGGTATATACCCAAAGGAATATAAACCATTCTTTTATAAAGATACAGACACACACATGTTCACTGCAGCACACTTCACAATAGCAAAGACACGGAATCAACCCAAATGCCCATCAATGATAGTCTGGATAAAGAAAATGCGGTACAGGTATGCCATGGAATACTATGTAACCATTATAAGGAATGAGATCTTGTCCTTTGCAGGAACATGGATGGAGCTGAAAGGCATCTCCCTCAGCAAATTAATGTTGGAACAGAAGACCAAACCCCACATGTTCTCACTTATAAGTGGGAGCAGAACAATGAGAACACATGAACATGTGGTGGGGAACAACACACAGTGGGGCATGTCGGGGGCACTGAGGGGCAGGGAGAGCACCGGGAGCAACAGCTAAGGGATTAAGGAGCTTAGTACCTAGATGATGGGTTGATCTGTGCAGTAAACCACCATGGCACACATTTACCTATGCAACAAACCCGCACATCCAGCACATGCATCCCGGAACTTAAAAGTTGAAGGAAAAAGATGGATACGTAGCGCACAGTGGGATGAATCACACATAGTATTTATCCATCCCTAAGGACAAAGAGAATAGGATATAGACAACAGTAGTCCGTGGTTTCAACCACTTTTAGGTGGCAGGAAGCAGTTGAAGGGAGAAATGGTACTTGGTTGGGCTGAGTGGAGGAAGTTAGCTATGGACTGTGCAAAAAGTGTGTTCCCAGAGGCACCTGCACATGAAGGTCAAAAGACCAGGCCTCAAGTCCCATCGTCCCTGAGGTCAACATGACCTTGGACAAGTCACTTTCCTCTCATTTTTCCATCACAATATGAAGTGATTATACTAGATATGTGATTCTCACCTTCTGGTGTCTGAGAAAATTACCTAGAATTTTTTTCTTTCCAACATGTACGAGTACATGTGTTTTAATTCTGATTCTGAAATGGAACTAAGATATTCTGATTTTTGCAAAACCTTAAGAGCCACTGTTTCAGATAGCCTGGAAGGGCCCTTTCAACTTGGACAGGCCAGATTCCCATGTAGGTGTTGGTTTGGGGGGCGGCCTGAAGGAAAGTGTTGCAGGAATATAAGACTTTTTATATGGCGTGAGGGTTCTCACAAGAGGCTGAGATCCTATCTGCTGGGTATGGCAGAAGTGCCTTTGTGGAGACAATGGCATTTGCAATGGGTAGGATCTTCACAGAGGGAGATAGAGAGGTGGGCTCTGCAAGGGGAGGTTACAGCAGAAGCAAAATCCTTAGAGACAGTATAGCAAGTGGCAGTTACTTGCAGTCAGGAATTGCAATTACCTGAATGTCTTGGCATCCTCTGAGGCATGACATGAAGAACCACAAATGTCCAGATGAGAAGCTCGGTGCTCCATCCAATTGATGGTGCAGAGTCACTGCATGTTTTTGTGCTAGAGAGTGTGTGATCAGAGTACATCAGTCTAGCCATGTGATACACATGGGCCTCATGATTTCAATGCCTAGAGTTGGCTCAGCTACTTTTCTTGAGCACCTACTATGTGCTCTTTATTACAAGCGCTACATACGTCTTCATGACCCAGACTCCTCTGGAGCTGTACAGCCACATCTCTCTGAAGCCACTCTCTCACTCCTGTCACTTTCTTTGCACCCTACACTTCAGCTTTTCCTGATGACTCGGAATGAAGTGTGCTCCCCTGATGCCTTGTCATCCTCACACAAGACCCCGCCTCTACTTAGCATTCCCTTCTCCACATCAGGGCACAGAAGGCGTTGCTTAAAGAACATCCTCCCTGCTGGGGTGGTGGTTTACACCTGTAATCCCAGCACTTTGGGAGGCCGAGGCAGAAGGATCGCTTGAACCTAGGAGTCCAAGACCAGCCTGGGCAACACAGTGAGACTCCATCTCTATGAAAATAAAAAATAATTATCTGGGTGAGGTAGTGCACACCCAGATACCTACTTGTGAGGCTAAGGCGGGAGAGTTGCTTGAGCCCAGGAGTCTGAAGCTGCAGTGAGTTTGCAACACTACACTCCAGCCTGGGCGACAGAGTGAAACTCTAGAGAAAAAAAAAAAGGCAAAATTCCCTGACTGAGGCGGGAGGGTCGCTTGAGTCCAGGAGTTTGAGGCTGCAGTATGTTTGTGCCACTGTGCTCCAGCCTGGGCCACTGAGCGAGACTCTAGAAAACAAACAACAAGGGAAAATTCCATGGCAGGACCTCAGATACTAGTAAGTAGCTCTGGGTGGTTTTTGCTTGTTTATTTGTGAGTTGAAGAGAAGTGGCCGAGGTCAGGCAGTGCATCTCGTTGGTAACTGCCTTCCCTGGGGCTACCCAAGGACCTCGAACAGAATAAGCTACTGAAAAGTGGTGAGGCTTGAAGAAAAATAGAAATAGCAACTATCTAGGCCACTTGACATAGAGAATCTTATTTAATTCTTATCGCACGCCCTTGAGACATGTATTGCTATTTGCATTTTGTGTGGATATGCATTTGGGTAAGTTTATGTAATCCCTCCCTCGTCTGCAGAACTGGGATTCAAATGCAGGTATATCTCTGTCCAGGTCCAGACTCTTCTGCCCTGTGACAGCAGCTGCATGCCTGGATGGAAGGACGCAGGGTTGGACAAGCCACACATGGGTCACTTCCTTTCACTTACTTTTCTTAGCTTCCCACTCAACCAGGGCAGTTCCCACGCACTTTTTCAAGATTCTTATCGGCTCCCACACTTGGGGAAATTCCCAATGTCACCTATCAATCCATCACCACCACAAATACCACCCAGGAGAGGCAGGGAAAGGAGTTTACCACATGGTCACTGGGTGTGAGCAACTGTTCCCTGTCCCTGTGGCTTCTCACTTGTGCCTCCCACCATGG
This sequence comes from Sapajus apella, assembly GCF_009761245.1. Lineage (NCBI taxonomy): Eukaryota > Metazoa > Chordata > Mammalia > Primates > Cebidae > Sapajus > Sapajus apella. The sequence goes on from NW_022436952.1 coordinate 33,468,227, forward strand.
CCTGGAAAACTCCACCTGGTCTCAAAATAAAAGCCCTCGGCATTGCAGAATGGCACAATGGTGATCTTGTAGCTTCACCAGACTCATCAAGGCTGCTCCAGGAAGGCCCGAGCCAGACCACTAGACATGCAGATCATCACCATGGCCCTGGTGTGCTTGCTGCTAGCTGGGATGTGGCCACAAGATGTGGACAGCAAGAGCAGTGAGTATGGCAGGCATCACTTTGTTTCTCTCTGGGGAGAGTAGAAGTGTGGTCAGCCACTCTGGGGTTGGAGCAGGTCTCACCAACTCTTATCTCCCTTCTTCCTATCTAAAGAGGAGGAATGGTGAACTTGGGTGGGCTGGGGGTGAGGGCCAGTGGGAGAACCATGAGTTGGGGCTAACACAGAGAAATGAACTTCCAGCTTCAGTACAAGGCAGCTCTGCTTCATTCAGGCCCAAGGGAGGGAACCTGTGAGGTTACCTAGGTAAAGCTGGGAGCCCCAAAGTCTAGGGCAGGGCCTGGATGTAGCTTCCACAGTGTGACAGACACTAAACAGACTCTGAATGCAGGACCAGGGCTCTATCAGTCAGCTGCACTTGGGGAAGTCACTTTAGCTCTCAAACTCTACTTTCTCTATCGGTGAAATGGAGGTGATGATGTCCACTCTCCAAGGCTGTTTGGAGAATACTAACCTAGTAACAGTCATGAAAGCGGTTGTGAACAGAAAAACTAGGAGGAAGAAGCTGGGATTGGAATGCAAGTCTCTTAGGGGATGAGGTGTAGGAGGAGAATGCACAAATGGACAGAGTGGGGGTTGGGGGCTCAGAAAGAGCAGAGGACCAGGGCAGGAGGGGATTTAATAGGCTGAGTAGGGAGCTAGCTAGTTCCTGGGAGCTCTTCCCTTGTCATCTCATCAGTTTGGACTCCTTGGACAATTCCTAATCTTCCCCAGGTCAGGTCTGCGAACTGTGGATCACAGTGTCCTGGGTCAGACTAGCCAGGCCCCCAGGGTGTAGGGCCCAGAGCCCTTGGACATGAATATTGGGGCAGAACCATGCACGTGTGGTGAAATACCAAAACTGGATGAGCTTTTAGAAACCAGGCTCCAAAAAATCTCATTTTACAGATGAGAAGTCTGGCGCTGGGGTGGCGGTACACTTTCATCAAGGATACTCAGTTGGTGTGCGGGGAGCTCAGATCTGAACCCCAATCTTCTGACTCTCACCTAGACCCAGAACGAGGTAGCCGATGACACAGAACCATGCCGGCACCCTGTAGATGTGGTCTCCAAGCCAGGGCTTGTCCTGGGGGGCGTTTTTTTGTTTGCTTGCTTTTTAAAATTTGTGCTACAGGTGGGAGGTTGAGAAATGGATGCAAACCACCATTTGTGTTTCGCTTCTAGTGCATGTGTCCCTCTCCAGCTGTTGCTTCTCATTTATGAAGAAAAAGACTTCCCTGGGGGTAATCCAGTGTTACAGAAACACCAGCTCCAGCTGCCGCCAGGATAGTTTCATGTAAGTGATCACCTGTTCAATCTCTCCCTAGAGAACAGAACTCCGCCAGCCTGGAATTAGAATAGTAGACACTAGATGGCAGTATTTCACCAGAATAAGGTTTCTAAACCCAGCGCCGCCAACACCTGGGTGCAAGTTGCGCTTGGTCGCTAGGGGGAGCGCTGAGCTCCCTAGCAGGTGTTGAGAGGGATGCATCTGTGCTCCTGCAGTGACTTGTGTTTCCTGAAACTCCAAGGTGCCAAGTATTATATCCCAGCATTATAGGCTCAGAGGAAGGAACTGTTTAACAAAAGGGACTATTGTGCAGTGGAAAGAGCAAGGGAACCAGGATTAATTCCTGCCTCTGGATTTGGAACCTATAGTCTTGGGTAACCTTGGACAGGTAACTCCTTTGTACCTAATTATCTGTGTATCCTTCTGTATTCCTTACCTGTGAAGGGGCATAAACATGATGCCGGCATCACAGGGTCTTTATAAACTTAACTGGGGTAGCTTTCACAAACCAGTCAGCATTTTAAGGCACTTTCATGTGTATTATCTCTGCCAATCCTCTTGGGGCACATATTTTTGTTATCATGAAAAGTGAAGTTCAGGAAGATAGAGATATTTGTCTAAGATCACCCAGATAGTAAAAGACAAAGTTGATATATAGATTGGACGATAGTCTGGTTTAGGAAATAAGAAGATCAAAAGAGGAACACACACACACACACACTCACACGAGTCCAATGCAACAAGTAAGGTCCCAGATGGACATAGAAACATTAACGCTGGAGCAGAGAGCTATTCTTGGATGGGAATTTTTCATCCCAGCTAATCATCAGAATGTTTTCAGGGTCTTCAGCCCCACCCTGATACAACAAATTGAAACCAGCAGAGGGGTCCAGGAAGCTCAATTCATAAGCTCCTGGTGTGTTGGCTCTTTCCCGGCGTGCAAGCAACAGATCTTGGGCAGCAACTTCATTTACAGAGGGGAGCTCAAGGCCCAGCAAGAGCACCCTAGGGCACCTGGCAGCAGGAAGAGATGGGGCTTGTGCGGTGCCCACACAGTGGTGGCGTGGGTGGCTCAGCCCTCTCTCTTTTTCTCTGTTCACAGATTCAAGCTGAAGGGAGGCAAGGAAGCCTGTGCCTTGAAGACTGACAAATGGGCTCAGAAGTACGTAGAAAAGCTGAGCTACTGCCCGCCAAAAAGAAAATGAGCAGATTTCTTTCCGTCATGGGCTCTGGAAATCACACGGCTTCACTTTTCCCTGAAGCCCCCAGCCCTGCATTGTTCCTTCTGCCCCACGTTTGCTGGGACATGGAGGATCAGCTTGGTCTTTATAAGCTATGTTGTCACAATTTATACATTTAAATTATAGAATCATCAACCCCCACCCCTCTGTGTCTCTTGGATTTCAGAGTGAAAACTTGATGGGCATTGGGAGGTGGTGGCCAGGGGCTGAAGGATGGGGAAGGAAGAGGGAGGCATGTTGCACCTGATGCCAGGGGAACTGAACTAAATTAGTGACTCTCTACCTCTCAGTAGCTGCCTTTGTCCTGGGGAGTAAGCTTTGACTGGTGTGGTGGTGCAGATTTTCTGCCTCCAAGTTTGGCTGTCAAGAGGTGTACAGTGGAAGAGAAAGCTGGGGTTCACAGCTGGGTCACATTTGGGTGCAGGACTCTCCTTCTTCCTGCCCTGCCCAGAGGGCTCGGGGGGTGATATTATAACTAAATCACAGCTGCCCTATCTGAAGGGGATCATGTGAGATTTTCTGCCTGTGAGGTGGCTGAGGGCTAAAGAGAGATGCAGCAAGTTGGGGTGGGGGGTGGCGGATCTGGTGATCGAACCCAGGGCTGCTGCCTCCCAGGACAACTCCTCCTGGCGTCCTAAATTGCCAACTGTACTGCCTGATGCAGTGTGGTACAAGATCCAGGGGACAGGCCCTGCTGTTGTCAGCAGTGCCGATCTCTCCTTGGGTGTCCAGCCATGGGTGGGCTCTGGGTCTGATCGAGATGCCCACCCAGCTTATCTGGAGGAGTGAGGCTGTCTTGGGAAGAGCAGGAGAACCCTTGGTGGAAGAGGAGGTTCTGGTGCTTTAAAAGGGACAGTCACAACCTCCAATTTGTACGAAGTATGATTCGAGGAGAATAGCCAGGGAAGGAAGTATTTCTAGGTTTTGGGGTTGGCATGCCTTTAAAGGTCACTTTTAGAGGGCGAAGGTCTCATGCTGTGTTTCCCTCTTTCCCCATTCAACATGTCACACATCTGGCCCAGTCTTCTTAATCTGCCTCCTCCCCTCTACCCCCATAACTGCCCTTCGTCTCCCACTATTTCCTCTTGCTTAGACAATTGCAGTAGGCTGTCTTCAGCCTTCCCTTCCCAACTCCATCTCATTCACAGCCACTGGCTACTCTTCCTGGCACCCATCCTTCTCTCTGGATGACTCAAAAACCTTCATACGTTCCTCTTGCCTTCAGAACGAATCTAAACCCCACATTCTGATATTCCAATTCCTCAAGAGCCTGTCCTCAACTTTCCTTTCTACATGTCTCCAACTTTTACACCGTGGAACTCTGAATCTGACCATTTTGGGGATATTCCCCCCAAGGCCCTCTCCCCACATTGCCATCTTGCACCTCCCCTGGAAGAATCTTTGCTATGACCACACTTCCTCATCCTCTAAGGTCTGTTCTGCCCAAGTCCCCTCTTCCCTGCTGATCCTGGGGCTCACTAGGACTCAGTCATCTAGTTTCCCCCTGGGAGTCAGGGGCACGCAAAGTCAGAATCACTTGCTGCTTGCACTGGGGAGGCATGGATTGGAGCAGGAGACTAGCGTGGGAGGAAGGGGTTTACTTTGGGTAGGCGTGTGGTTTTAAAGGAAGAAATGAACTGAATATGAGACTGAGGAGCTGCGAGCCAGGGGTGTCTATGTTGGGGACTGGAGCCCTTGTTCCAGAACAGCCTGGGCTGGTGAGGCAGGCCCTCCTTGAAACTCAGATGAGCCAGGCTAGCCCCATGGCCAGGGTCTCTACACTCGCCTTCCACTAGCATGCTCCACCATCCACCCACACCTCTGAGCGCCCTTGCTGATTGGAAGTTACCCCTGAAGAAAACATCACTGTGTAAGAGACTTTAAATAAAGTGTATTTTCTGCAAAATGTCAGCAGGCCTATTATTGCATTCGTCTTTCCACAATAACATATTTAGCAACACCTGACATTCACGAAGAGTTCTCCTCCCTGCCTTGCAGCAACCCTTCATGTCCGTGACTCCCACGGGCACACTCTCAACCCCTGCCAGCAGAAGACAAACCCACGGCCAGTGGCTCACAGTGGAAGGCACGGCAGCCCACAGACAGGAACCAACTTGCTCAAGGCCTTGCTTTAAAAAAGATCACCCATACTCAAACTCCAAACCAGCAACAATTCAAATAACAGTCAACATTACTTAACACAGAGTACATTTTGCATCACAAAACAGAACGCATTCTATTTGCAAAGGATGGTAGAAATACTCCAAAGTATAGATGAGGAGGCCAGAGGAGAATGGAAAAGTCACTTTGCATACTCTGGCTTGATTTCAGTGTGGGCAGCAGAGTTCAAGTCTTCGGGGTGTGAGCTTTCTGGCCCAGGCATTTCATATAATTCTGAACTCATTTCTCCTTTGGGTCGGCACAGATCTCCTTGCCCAGTTTGGTTCTGAAGTTGTGGAGGAAGGAAAGCTGGCACTGTTAGGATGGAACTCTTTGAGGGTTTACCCAGGAGATGACACACTGAGCTGTAAACCTGCCTGGCCCACCTGCTACAGGTGAAGGGACATCCTTCTGGGACAGGAAGTAGGAGGTGTGTGGACAGGAGCGTTCTCTGGAGGCAGCTGCTGCTCTTGCTGGCCCTGGGAAACTGATCCTGGCAACTGCTAAAGGCTGTGGGCTGGTGCCCATCCAGTGAGCAGGGCATGGGAAGTTATAGACCCTCTTTCGGCCTGTTGAGCAGTCAAAATAGGAGGATTTGCATCATATGTTCTGGTTAGATCTCATCCTGAGTCAGATACCAAATCAGTCTGATGTCTGTCTCCTGGGGCAGAGGGTGGAGAGGAGCCAGGTGAGCAGGAGTTTTCTACCCACATGACAGCCTTCTGGGGACACTGCCTGTTGGTGATCTGATAGTTCTTCAGCCTCTGCAAGGAGATCTTCTTACTGCTAAATGTGAAGCAGCAGATGGATGGGACATTGAGTTCACTTAGAAATAAAGTTACAAAGGAAAAGCCTTTGAGGATGTGTTAGGCTTTTCTCAGCTGGAATGCAGCAAGGTGAATCTGTATGGGCTGCAAAGCAAAGAGGAAGAAGTAGATCTTACTCACCCCCAGGCCCAGCACTCGCACCCTAAACCCTGAGGTGAGGTGAGACCTGTGACATGTGCCTCAGGGTCTCAAACTCTCAGCTGCATGGTGGGGACGTGTCACTGCCATCTAGGGGAGGCCATGGGCAAGGCCAGTGGGAAAGGTCCTGTGTGTGGTCCCAGATCTGCAGAGTTTGGGATGATCAGATGAGGTCAAAGAAAAGGCCCTAAATTTGGAGTCAGAAGCTTAGGTTTCATTCTTGCTCTGGGATAACCTGGAGGTGTCTGGGTAGGGTCTCTTCTGTCCCCAACCTGCGCTTCAGCTTTCTGTCTTTAAAATTAGATGTTAAAGTAAACCTCTGAGGAACCTTACCGCTCTGGTGGGCTTAGAAGTAGGACAACGGCTGGGTGCGGTGGCTCACGCCTGTAATGCCAGCACTTTGGGAGGCCAAAGCAGTCAGATCACTTGAGGTCAGGAGTTTAAGACCAGCCTGGCCCACCAGGCTGGTGAAACCCTGTCTCTACAAAAATACAAAACTTAGCTGGGTGTGGTGGCAGGTGCCCGTATTCCCAGCTACTCAGAAGGCTGAGGCAAGAGAATTGCTTAAACCCCTGGGAGGTAAAGGTTTCAGCAAGCTGAGATCACACCCCTGCACTCCAACCTGGGCCACAGAGTAAGACTTTGTCTTAAAAAAAGTGGGGGTGCCTGGGCTTAGGGCTTTCTAGAAGAGAGAAACAGAGAAAAAGGAAGGGAGAGATGAAGGGAAGAGGGGCCTTAACTGGCTGAGCAAGCCCCTGGGGGCTGAAGGCTGCTGTTATGAGCAGCAGGCACAGAAGTGCTCCAGAGACTTTCATGTTGGAGGGCAAGAGTTGGAGATTTCACAATGTTTCTTGGTCTCTCTGCTCCTCTGGCTGTTCTGCCTGCCTTTTACAGGGAGTGAAGACGGTTGGAGCTCTCAGAGGACCTTGGCCTGAGCAGGGTAATGACCAAGTTATGATGAAGGGGGGTCCTGAATATGCTGAACTGGAGGTGCAGACCAAAGACTTTTCTAGGAAATTCAAGAGGAAAGCTGAGGTTGAAGCAGCACAGCATGGCTTCCTTCTGGCTGTCCAGGCCACAAGCAGCCAGAGAGGAATGTGCCCCAACCACTCACCATGGGAAGCCATCCAAGCAGCTGTTCTCTGCTTACTTTCTCCAACAGGAAAAAGAAAAACAATGAAAATTAATTCCTGTGGGACATGCAGGGCTGTTACATAGGTAAATATGTGCCATGGTGGTTTGATGAACCTATCAACCCATCACCTAGATATTAAGCTCCACCTACACTAAAAAAAACTAAAGGAAAAGGAAAAGGGTACATATAACCAGTTGCAGAGCCTACATACACCAAAAAGAAAATAATAAGAACCTTATGCCAAAAATTTAATTTAGAGGAAATGGATGACTTTCCCAAAAATCTAACTTACCAGGGTCCACAAAGAAATAAAAAATAGAAAGTCATTCTAAAGCTATTAAAGAATTGGAATCAGTAATTGAAAATCTTCCCACAAAACATTCTCTGGGCTCAATGGGCTTGAACAACAAATTCCTCCAAGCATTCAGGGAACTGATCATTTCAATCTTGTGCAATCTGTTCAAGAGAATATCAGAAGACTGTACACCACTCAATTTATTTTGTGTCCTACCTTTGATACAAAAATGTGTCAAGACCCACAGGAGAAAAGGATATTACAAGCTGTCCCTTCAGACACACATTCCATTATTTTCCATTCTATTCTCTGCCCTGGGAACCCAATCTTGGTGGGTTATATCAGTGAGGTTGCTGGCCGTCTAGCTTCTGGTTGAGTTTAGTCACAACGGAGCCCCTGAGGACAACAGAATTGGGTGAAGTTGAGTTTCTTCTTCCTCTGTTGCCTCCCTGTGTTCCTCAACATGGATACATCCCTCAACAAATGGTTTTAACTTCTTTCAAGGTAGTCTTACCAAGACTCTCCTATCCAGGTTTGGTGAGGTAACCCCTGCTCTTTCTTTTTAGATTTAGGAGTACATTCTTTTTTAAAAATTTTATTTTAAGTTCCAGGATATATGTGCAGGACGTGCAGGTCTGTTACACAGGTAAACATGTGCCATGGTGGTTTGCTGCACCTATGAACTCATCACCTAGGTATTAAGCTCCACCTACATTAGCTATTTATCTTGATGCTCTCCCTTCCCCTCACCACCTGACAGGCCTCAGTGGAATAGCCAAGACAATCCTAAACAAAAAGAACACAACTGGAGGCATCACACTACCTGACTTCAAACTATGCTATAAGACTACAGTAACCAAAACAGCATGGTATTAGTATAAAAAGACACATAGACCAATGGAACAGAATAGAGATCTCAGAAATAAGGCCACATATCTATAACCATCTGATCTTTGATAAACCTGACAAAAATAAGCAATGGGGAAAGGATTCCCTGTTTAATAAACTGTTCTGGGAAAACTGGTTAGCTATATGCAGAACATTGAAACTGGACCCCTTCCTTACACCTCATATAAAAATGAACTCAAGATGGATTAAAGACTTAAATGTAAAATCCAAAACTATAAAAACCCGAGAAGAAATTCTAGGCAATATCATTCAGGACATAGGCACAGGCAAAGATTTCTTGATGAAAACGTCAAAAGCAATTGCAACAAAAGCCAAAATTGACCAGTGGGATCTAATTAATGAGCCTCTGCACAGCAAAATAAACTATCATCAGAGTGAACAGACATCCTACAGAATGAGACAAAATTTTTGTAGTGTAACCATGTTCTTAACAGCCTCAGAGTAACAAACACCCCCGTGGTCTCTCTTCACCAACTTACATCTTTGTAAATAGCTTCTTTATTAAACCTTTCTCCAAGTCTTCCATTTAAAGTGTTATCTATTTCTTGTTGGGACACTTACTTATTGACATAGAATTGGACCCATAAAATAGACCTTACAAATAGGATTCTGGGATTGGGTTGCTCATATATTTTGGGTGCATCATGGAAAGTAACACAGTAATAGAATCTGTCCACATCATGATCGCTTTAATTACCACCAGCAGCAGACTGCTTTCACAAGCCCTCCAAGTGATCCTGATATACACAAAAGTTTGAGAACTATGGGATTATAGCATACCCCACTGACATCACTGATCTATAAAGAATAGCCACCATGGAGCTCTCAAGCATGCTGCCCTCCTCCCACATCTCATCAAAGCATTTCTTAATACCTCGATTAAAGGGCGTATGCCCCCTGGGGATCCCTGGGAGTGCAGTCAGGGATGGCTCAGCAGCTTGCATATAGATAGAATAGATCCATTCCAACAGATCCACTTCCTGAGTCTCTGGACTCCTTCCTAGCATTCCAGGGAATTTCTGGCATTTCAACTTCATTAACTGAAGGCTTATTTTTTAATTTTTAATTTTTGTGAGTACATAGTAGGAGTCCATATTTATGGGTTACATGAGATATTTTGTTGTAGGTATGCAATGTGTAATAACTACATCAGGGTAAATGGGATATCCATTGCCTCAAGGATTTATTGTCAGGTAGTTTATTTGAAGGTTTTCTTATTGTTTTCTTGTTTATAGCTCTAGGAACTTAGAGCTATAAATTAACCTCTTAGCACTGCTTTTGCTGTAACCCGTATGTTTTAGTATACTGTGTATCCATCATCATTCGCTTCAAGAAATTTTTCATTTTCCTTCTAAATCTCTTCATTGACCAACTGGTTGTTCAGGAGCATATTGTTTACATTCCTGTGTTTGTATAGTTCCCCAAATCACTCTTGTTATTAACTTCTGGTTTTATCCCATTGTGTTCAAATATACTTAATACTATTTCAATTTTTAAAATGTTTTGAAACTTGTTTTATGTCCTAACATCTAATGTATCCTTCAGAGTGATCTATGGGCTGAGGAGAAGAATGTGTATTCTGCAGCTGTTGGATTAAATGTTTTGTAAATATCTATTAGATTCATTTGGTCCATAGTGCAGATTAAGTCTGACGTTACTTTGTTGATTTTCTGTCTGAACGATCTGTTTCAATGGCTGAAAGTGGGTGTTAAACTCTCCAGCTGTTATCCTACCGGAGTCCGTCTCTCTCTTTAGCTCCAACAATATTTGCTTTATACATACGGGCACTTCAATGTTGGCTGCCTATATATTTTTAATTGTTATATCCTCTTGGTAAATTGATGCTTTTATCACTATATAATAACTCCCTTCGTCTCTTTTTTATGGCTTTTGTCTATTTTGTCTGGTATTAGTAGAGCTACTCTTGCTCTTTTTTGGTTTCCATTAGCTTGGAGTATCTTTTCACATCCCTCTTGTTTTCAGTCTTTAGGTGCCTTTATAGGTGAAGTGTGTTTCCTGCAGGCTAGGCAACAGATCGTTTGGCCTTGCTCTTCCATCCATTTAGCCACACTCTCCCTCTTTTGATTAGAGAGTTTAGTCTATTTACATTTAATGTTACTATTAAGAAGTAAGGACTTACTCCTGTCTTTTGTTATTTGTTTTCTGATTGTTTTGTGGTCTTCTCTTCCTTGTTTTCTTCCTTCCTATCTTCCTTTTGGTGAAGAGTATCTTCTCTAGTGGTATAATTTAATTTCTTGCTTTTTATTTTTTGTGTATCTGTTGTGTGCTTTTAGATTTGAGGTTACCATAAGGGTTGCAGACAATGTCTTATAACTCATTATTTAAAAACGGATTATAATTTAATACTGATTCCATAAACAGGCAATGAGAAAACTGATAAAACCTCTACTCTTTAACTTCATCTCCCCACTTTTTAACTTGCTGTTGTTTCTGTTTATATTTTACTGTACTATCTATGTCTTCAAAAGTTGTTATAGTTATTTGGATCGGTTCATCTTTTTGTCTTTCTACTTAACATATGCATAGGTTATACACCACAATTATTACTGTTATTCTGTGTTTTTCTAAGACCTCGGTGGTCTTGGATAAAATCCAAAAGAATTCTCTGGACTACCAGGCAGAGACGCTTGTTTTTTTTTAAATTACTTTCTCCTAAACAAACAGAGTATCTCTCTCTGTGCTGAGATCCCTGGAGCTGGAAAAGAAGTTACACAACTACCCCTGTGACCACCACCACTGGGACTGAACTGTTAAGCCTAAAACCAGTAGAGTACTTGGTCTTTCTCAGGGCCAACTGTACCCACTAGCTGACTACTGGCTGTGTTCATTCAAGGCCCTAGGGCTCTACAATTAACACGTGGTGAAGTCAGCCAGGCCTACGTCCCTCCCTTAAGGGCAGCAAATTCTACCAGGCCTTAGACAGGTCCAGAGATGCTGTTCGGGAGCCAGGCTCTGGAGTCGGAAACCATAGTAATATACCTGGTGCTCTGTTCCACTGTGGCTGAGCTGGCACCCAAGCCACAAAATGAAGTTCTTTCCACTCTTTTATTTCCTTTTCCCAGGCAGAGGAGTCTCTCCTCATGTTCCCCACCACCACAGGCCCATAAGGAATACTGCCAGGATACTTCCAGTGTTCGCTTACGGCCGAAGGGCTCTTTGGTCGGCTTGTGGTGAATGCTGCCAGGCCTGGGACTCACCCTTTAGGTTAGTGGGCTCCCCTCTGGTCCAAGGTAGGTCCAGAGATGCTGTACAAGAGCCAAGGCCTGGAACTAGGGACCCCAATATCCACTTGCTGCTCTTTTCTACTGTGGTTGAGCTGCTAAGCTAAAGACAAAGTCCTCTTTACTCTTTCCTCTGTTTTTCTCAAGCAAGGGGGCCTCTCCTTGTTGCTATCATATCTGGGAATGTGCTGGGTCACACAGGAAGCCAGTACATCTCAGAGTCTCACCCAAGGCCTATACTACCTGACTACGGCAGCTGGTTATTCAGCACCCCAGGGCTCTTTAGTCAACAGATGATGAATCCTGCCAGGACTGGGTCCTTCCCTTCAAGGTAGTGGATTCTCTTCTGCCCCAGGGTATATCTGGAAATATCCAGGAGCTAGGCCTTGGAAGAGGGGCCTCACAACTCTTCCTGATGCCGTACTGTGGCTTCCTACTGTGGCTGAGCTATTTAGCATCCAACTTGTAAGACAAAGGTGTTTTTTTTTTTTAATCATTCTCTTTTTTTTTTTTTTGAGACGGAGTTTCACTCATGTTACCCAGGCTAGAGTGCAATGGCGCGATCTCGGCTCACCGCAACCTCCGCCTCCTGGGTTCAGGCAATTCTCCTGCCTCAGCCTCCTGAGTAGATGGGATTACAGGCACGCACCACCATGCCCAGCTAATTTTTTGTATTTTTAGTAGAGACGGGGTTTCACCATGTTGACCAGGATGGTCTCGATCTCTTGACCTCGTGATCCACCCGCCTCGGCCTCCCAAAGTGCTGGGATTACAGGCTTGGGCCACCGCGCCCGGCCTAATCATTCTCTTTTTAAGTGAAAAGAAGGGGTCTCTTTCAGAGCTGCAAGCTGTGCGGCATGGGGTTGGGGGAGGGGTAACATAAGCACTTCCACGACTGCCCCAGCTGGTGTCTCACTAAGTCGCATGTCGCCCACCAGTTCACAGCACTACCATTTGCCTAGGAATTGCAATCCTTGTAACCTAGACTGCCTTCCAAGTTTATTTAGAACAATTTAGCTGGAGCAATTTAGCCCATGGTGGCAAGGCATGCTAGAATTAACATTCCAGCTGCTGAGAAAGATAATTCCTCTCTGGCCAGGGTAGGTCTAAATGCTCCCTCTGTGGGTACTGGCTGAGCTCTGCCCAGTGTTGGAGCACTGAGTTCCAATGCAAGTCCTCCAATCACTGCACTTTCCCTCCCCAAACAAACATTTTCTTTCTGCTCCATGCGGCCACTGTCAGGAGATAGGGGAGGGGTGGGGTTGGCACTTTGAGATTCTTTCCAACTCTCTTCAGTGCCTCTTTCAGTGATATGAAGTTACAGCCAGTCACTGTGATTACTTCTAATTTTTGTTTCCTATGAAGGCGCTTTTTGTGTATAGATAGGTGTCCAATTTGGTGTTTCTGCAGGGATGATAATCAGTGGAGCTTCTAATCAGCCATTTTGCTCTGCTTCCTTCTCTTAGACTTCTTTTTAAGTGCAGACTTTAATTAGCCAGTCTAGTTGACCATTAACATCCCTTCCAGGTACTTGTGCCCATACATTAAATTCTGGATTTGGGCAATTGAGCCCTATATGTTATTTTTCTCAGGCTAACACTCTTAAAATTGATTCTCACAGATATGCCCCAAACGTTCCTGGAAACAGGACGAGTGAGGAGACATTCAACTCTTCCCAGCTGTAAAGACTGCTGTCTGTCCTTTCCTGTGATTCAGGACTTACTATTACATAGGAGAATGTGTTTAAAGGCCTGGAATCTGGGGTCAATTAGGCATGAGTTCAAGTTTTGTATCCATCATTTACTGGTTATGTGATTTGGAGCAAATTGCTTCCATCTCTGAGCCTCCATGAGGAAACTGATTGGTAATCACTACTGCACTGTGATGCTGGGAGAGTCAACAAAATAATGCATGGAGAGTTCTTAGCACACAACAAAAGTGTGTAGTTCTAACAAGTTCTCTCTGACAACTGATAATGATGGTCTGGGGACCACTCTTGGAGAACCAATGCTGCAATGAGACTGGGGTTGCTGACCTCAGTGAGAGAAATGGGTTCCAGGAGCAACAAAAGCCAGGTGGTAATGCTTATTAAATAGCAGATACAGGGTGGGCACAATTATTCCAAGAAGACACAGGGCCAGAATAGCAATCTGAGTGCTTTCATTGGCCGGGATTTGTGGCTACGATTATGGGATCCCTAGAAATGAAACAGATGGGATACTTACTGAGGTGCTGCTTGACTTTAGGCAGAAAATTCTAGTGAGCAGAAAGCTAGTGTAAGTAAGCTCCTGTGGAAGATGATCATGTCTCTTACCCAGTTTTCAGATCTAAGCCAGTTGATAGACCTGAAGTCTCTTGATGGATGGGTAGACCAGATCTTTTTGAGGAAGGGCCCCGCAATACTGGATTGGCAGATGAAATACAGGGCCCTTAGTGATATGTGACTTTCAAATAAACAAGGAGTGGTTTTTTTTTTTTTTTTTTTTTTTTTAACAGCATACATATGCCTCTTGAAATATTTTTGCTTAATCTGGCAACTCATAGGTCTAATACTATAAATCTTCTTTTATGCCTTTTCCAGAAGAACCTGCTGCCATAAATCAAGGTGATTCTGTACTTGGGAAAGAAATACCGAGACCTTCTGGGGCTACTTGCTGATGGCTCTGAATGCATGGTATTCTATGAAGACCTGAAAATCTACCCTGATTCACCAGTCAGAGTGAGAACTTTTGAAGGTCCTATGTTAGTAATGCAGTCATGTCTAGAGTAGAAGTTCAGCCAGCTGTTTCCCAACCTAACAATCTTTATATAACAGAAGTCTCCGAGATCTATAGAATCCTATGATTTTAGAATCACTTTGTTGCTGTAGAATCTTAGAAACCAAGCATCCTGCCATCTGCCCATGATAATACTGGGCAATCTTAGTGTCCACAATCTTAGATAGTAACATAATAGAGTTGGCAAATTTATGCAATGTTGTGGTTTTCAGAGATTTGTTTACCTTCTAAAGTTCATTCTCAAGGATTAACTTACTGGCAAGTTCTGATGTAACAGATTAAAATTAAAACTGCTCAAGGAAGCAGAGCTGGGGCTCCTTGTACATTTACTTTTCCGTGCTCATCTCATTTCACTTGTTAAGGCTCTGAGGAGCACCACAATGGTGAAAACTTTTCATTTTATAGGAAACATGTCTAACTTCTGGAGTGGCTACTAAAAAAGGGAGGGAGCCAGCACTAATCAATATGCTCAGCCTCCAGGTCTGAGTCTTTCCAGAAAGGCAAGGCTGCAGAAGAAGAGGGGACTTCCATTGGGATGCTGGGGGAGAAAAGCCTATGCATTGCCCATGAAAACATTACAAGACCACTTCCTTACATCTTCCTTCATAGCACCTACACTTCTTATAATATCCCATCACTATATGCATTGCTTATAATATTCCATCAACCTATAATTCCATTTATCCTAAACAGAAATCATTTGAGACCTGGTATAAATCATGTCTCATTTATAAAGACTTCCCAAACTACACAGATATCAAAGGAGGCCAAATCTGAAATGAATGGTTGGTTACCTCCCAGGGCAAGCTTTACTGCTTCTACCCTGGAAAACCCAGTCTCCTTTCTGCACATTCTCTGGACAAGCACGCAGTCAAAAATGAATGCTTACGTATGATACGAGAGTCTAAGAAGCCACAGGGGGCCTCCTTCTCTGTACGAGAACTATCATATACTTTATCTTGCAAACCAGACAGGAATAAACCAGGGTTGTCCCAGACAAAATGAGATGTAGCATCTTCCTGTCCAGTGGGGACTCGGCATCTTACCAGTTGTTGCATCACCACTTTAGTTGTTTACTTTTTTTTGCGTCTGCTGCCCTTTCCTTCTGGGGAACTAGCAGGGGGTTGCCTGGAGCTGCCCTTTCCCAGGACCAAGTTGAAAATGCCAATAGGAACAACCCTATATTCAGCACATGGTGGCGCTGAGAATAAGCAAAGAAACAGAAGCTTTTCTCTTGGAGCAGCATTTTGTAGAAATGCATTTACATTTTAAAAAATAATACACGATGATTTAGAATACTTGAAAAGTATATCTCAAAAATCATAAAAAATATTATAAAACAACTTGTACACTCAATGTTGACGCAGAACCACAGTAAACTTTCTGTTGTTCTTTTTTTTCTTTCCATGTGTGCCTATTAGGAATTTTACTGGATAAATGTTAGTCTCCATTTGTTAGTTAATACTATTTCAAAAGTCATTTTACATATCTCAATAACTGAATTTCTTCATGGTTGAATAGTGATCTGTTAAATGGGAACACTAGCACCTGTCTATGACCATACAGTGCTATCTGGCATTTAATCGATTTTGTTGGGAAAATAAGTGATGTTTGATGCCATGATGCACATAAGAAATATTTATCAGTCAATATTCCACCTTCCAGAGGTGACCACTACTTTGACTTCTGTCATCATTGGCTGTTCTTGAAATTCATATAAATGGAATTATACGGTATGCACTCTTTTGTGTCTGAAGTCTTGTGCTCAATGTAATTTTTTAAAGATATTGTTGGATTTTTTTTCTGTTTATGCTACATAGGATTCCATTTTATGAATATTCCATACTTTATTATTCTAGATCTCTGAAATTCTTCTAGTTTTCTGCTGTTATGAATAGAGTTGTGGTGAACACTCTTGTTCAAATCTTTTTGTGCATATATGAACTCATTGATTTTAAATATTTACTTAGAAGTGGGATTTCAGGGTCATTGGATAAACATATGTTTAATTTTATTACAAAGTGCTAAACAGTTTTGTAAACTTTCCTCCAGAAATGTATCAGATTTTTGCTCTATATTTCCATCAATACATGGTATTATCAATTTTTTTAATTTTATCCATTTTGGTGGATTCGTAGTAGTATTTTATTTGATATTCAATTGCCTTTTCCTGATTACTTGTGATGTTGAGCTCCTTTTTCTATGTTTACTGATTATTTGAATATTTTTTGTGAAATGGCTGTTCATATTGAAAAGAAAAACTCACTAGCTTTAGAGGTCCGAGTGGTTTTTGATTGCATGGATGAATTGTATGGTGGCGATGTCTAAAATTTTAGTGCACCTGTTACCCCAGTAGTGTACATTGTACCCAATATGTACTTTTCTATCCCTCACCCTCCTTCTACCCTTCCCCCTTCAGAATCTCCAATGTCCATTATACCACTCCGTATGTCTGTTCATACTCATAGCTTGGCTCCCACTTATGAGTGAGAACATACAGTATTTGGTTTACCATTTCTGAGTTACTTCCGTTTCCATCCAAATTGCTGCAAAAGATGATATTTCATTCTTTTTTATGGCTGAGTGGTATTTCATGGTGATATATACCAAATTTTCTTGGTTGATGGTCACTTAGGTTGGTTCTATATCTTTTTAATTGTGAATTGTGCCGCAATAAACATATGCATGCAGGAATCTTTTGATGTAATGACTTCTTTTCCTTTGAGTAGGTACTCTGTAATGAGGTTGCTGGATCAAATGATAGATCTACTTTTAGTTCTCTGAGAAATCTCCGTACTGTTTCCCATAGAGGTTATTCTAGTTTGCATTCCCACCAGCAGTGTGCAAGTATTCCCTTGGTTTTTAACTTTTTAATCATGGCCATTCTGGCTGGGGTAAGGTGGCATCCCATTGTGGTTTTAACTTGCATTTACCTGATGATTTGTGATGTTGAACTTTTTTTTTCACGTTTCTTGGCCATTTGTGTACCTTCTTTTGAGAACTATTCATGACATTTGTTTACTTTTAAGGGGGACTATTATTATTATCTGCTGGTTTGTTTGAGTTCCTTGAAGATCCTGGATATTAGTCCTTTGTTGGATGCATAGTTTGGAAATATTTCCTCCTATTCCACGGGTTGTCTGTTTACTCTGATACTTATTTCTTTTTCTATGCAGCAGCTGTTTAGTTCAATTTGGTTTCATTTCTCTATTTCT
Organism: Sapajus apella; assembly: GCF_009761245.1. Classification (NCBI taxonomy): domain Eukaryota; kingdom Metazoa; phylum Chordata; class Mammalia; order Primates; family Cebidae; genus Sapajus; species Sapajus apella. The sequence goes on from NW_022436952.1 coordinate 33,485,657, forward strand.
GTTTTTGTTGCATTTGCTTTTGGTGTCTTAGCCATAAATTCTTTGCATAGGCCAATGTCTGGAAAAGTTTTCCTGGCTTTTCTTCTAGAACTTTTATGATTTCAAGTCTTCGATTTAAGTCCTTAGTCCATCTTGAGTTGATTTTTGTATATGGTGAGAAATAGGGATTCAGTTTCATTCTTCTACCTTTTGCTTAGAATTGCTGTGTCTATTTGGGCTCTTTTTTGGTTCCATATGAATTTTAGAATAGTTTCTTCTAATCCTGTGAAAAATGAAGTTGGTATTTTGATAAGAATTGCATTGAATCTGTAGATTGCTTTGGACATTATGGTCATTTTCATAGTATTTATTTTTCTAATTCATGAGCATGTTATGTATTTTCATTATTTTGAATCATCTATGATTTATTTTGGCAGTGCTCTGTAGTGCTACTTGTAGGGACCTTTCACTTCTTTGGTTAAGTATATTCCTAGATATTTTATTTATTTCATTTTATTTTTGTAGCTATTATAAAAGGGATTAAGTTCTTTATTTGAGTCTCAGCTTGGTTTTTATGGGTGTATAGCAGTGAAACTGATGTGCAGATTGATTTGGTAACCTGGGACTTTACTGAATTCATTTATCAAATCTAGGAGCCTTTTGAAGAAGTCTTTAGGGTTTTCTAGATATACAATTATATCATTGGCAAACAGAATTGTTTTGGCTTCCTCTTTTCCAATTTAGATGCCCTTTATTTCTTTCTCTTTTTTTCTGTTTTTATTTGCGTTGTTTTCTCTTTCTGTTATTTTGTTTTAATTCACTATATCGTCTGAATGGAAGTATCGTCTATTTAATACAGTATATTTTCTCATAGTCTTTAGCTTATCTTTTTACTTTCTCAATAGTATCTTCTGCCGAGTAATTGTTTTTGATATTGATAAAGTCTAATTAATGTGTTTTAAAAAATGTGTTTTGTTTTGCTTAAAAAACATTTTCTGCCACAAGTTATAAGAATACTCTCCTATGCTTTCTTCTAGGTATTTTCTAGCTTTGGCTTTTGTATTTAGGCATATAATCCATCTTAAATTAATTTTTATCTATAGTGTGAGGTAATGGAGAAATTAATTTTTTCCATACAGATATTTGGTTGCTCCAGCATAATTTATCCAAAAGACTTCTTATTTCTACAAAATCAATGTGCACAAATCACAATCATTCCTATACACCAACAATAGACAAGCAGAGAGCCAAATCATGAGTAAACTCCCATTCACAATTGCTACAAAGAGAATAAAATACCTAGGAACACAACTTACAAGAGATATGAAGGACCTCTTCCAGGAGAACTACAAACCACTGCTCAAGGAAATAAGAGAGGACACAAACAAATGGAAAAACATTCCATGCTCATTGATAGGAAGAATCAATATAGTGAAAATGGCTATACTGCCCAAAGTAATTTATAGATTCAATGCTAATCCCATCAAGCTACCATTGACTTTCTTCATGGAATTAGAAAAAATTATTTTAAATTTCATAGGGAACCAAAAAAGAGCCCATACAGCCAAGACAATCCTAAGCAAAAAGAACAAAGCTGGGGGTATCACGCTACCTGACTTCAAACTCTACTACAAGGTTACAGTAATCACAACAGCATGGTACTGGTACCAGAACCGATACATAGACCAATGGAACAGAACAGAGACCTCAGAAATAACACCACACATCTACAACAATCTGATCTTTGACAAGTATGACAAAAACAAGCAATGGGGCAAGGATTCCCTATTTAATGAATGGTGCTGGGAAAACTGGCTAGCCATATGCAGAAAACTGAAACTGGACTCTGTCCTTATATCTTATAAAAAATTAACTCAAGATGGATTAAGACTTAAAAGTAAAACCCAAAACCATAAAAACCCTAGAAGAAAACCTAGGCAATATCATTCAGGACTTAGGCATAGGCAAGGACTTCATGACTAATACACCAAAAGCAATGGCAACAAAAGCCAAAATTGACAAATGGGATCTAATCAAACTAAAGAGCTTATGCACAGCAAAAGAAACTATCATCAGAGTGAACAGACATCCTACAACATGAGTGAACATCTTTGCAATCTACCCGTCTGACAAAGGTCTAATATCCAAACTTTACAAAGAACTTAAATTTACAAGAAAAAACAAACAACCCCATCAAAAAATGGGCAAAGATATGAAATGACACTTCTCAAAAGAAGACATTTATGTGGCCAAGAAACACATAAAAAAAAAAAAAGCTAATCATCACTGGTCACTAGAGAAATGTAAATCAAAACCACAGTGAGAAACCATCTCACAAGTTAGAATGGTGATTATTAAAAAGTCAGGAAAAAACAAATGCTGGTAAGGCTATGGAGAAATAGGAACACTTTTACACTGTTGGTGGGAGTATAAATTAGTTCAACCATTGTGGAAGACAACGTGGCAATTCCTCAAGGATTTAGAACCAGAAATACCACTTGATCCAGCAATTCCATTACTGTGTATGTGCTCAAAGGACTATAAATTATGCTACTATAAAGACACATGCACACGTATGTTTACTGCAGTCCTATTTACAATAGCAAAGACTTGGAGCCAACCTGGATTCCATTTATGATAGACTGGATAAAAAATGTGGCACATATACACCATGGAATACTATGCAGCCATGAAAAAGAATGAGTTCATGTCCTTTGCAGGGGCATGGATGAAGCTGGAAGCCATCATTCTCAGCAAACTAACAAACGAATAGAAAACTAAACACTGCATGTTCTCACTTATAAGTTGTAATTGAACAATGAGAACACATGGACAGAGGGAGGAGAATATCACACATAGGGGCCTGTTGAGGGATTTGGGGAAAGGGAAGGGAAAGCATTAGGACAAATACCTAATTCATGTGGGGCTTAAAACCTAGATGATAGGTTGATAGGTGTGGCAAACTACCATGACACAGGCATACCTATGGAACAAACCTGCATGTTCTGCACATGTATCACAGAACTTAAAGTTAAATAAAATTTTAAAAAAAGAAAATGTGGCACATATACACCATGGAATACTATGCAGCCATTAAAAAGAATAAAATCATGTTCTTTGCAGCAACACAGATGGAGCTGGAGGCCATTATTTTAAGCAAATTGACACAGAAATAGAAAACTAAAGACTGCTTGTTCTCTCTTATAAGTGGGAGCAAAATATTGAGTACACATGAACACCAAGAAGAGGACAATAGATACCAGGGATCATTTGTAGGTCAAAGATGGGAGAAAGCTGAAGTTTGAAGAACTAATGATTGGGTAATATGCTCATTACCCAGGTGACAAATAATCTGTACACCAGACACTTATGACATGCACTTTATCCATGTAACAAATCTACACATGTACCCCTTGAACCTAAAACAAAAGTTTGAAAAAAATTTTTAAAAACAACTGTTGGGACTTAATTGAGATTATATTGACTCTTTTTTTTTTTTTAACTTCTAAGTTCAGGGATACAAGTGCAGGTTTGTTACATAGGTAAACTTGTGTCATGGGAGTTTGTTACACAGATTATTTTGTCACTCCGGTATTAAGCCTAGTACTTATTAGTTATTTTTCCTGATCCTCTCCCTCCTCCCACCCTCTGTCCTCTGTATGTATGTGTTGAAAGGCACCAGTATGTGTTGCTCCCCTGTATGTATCCATGTATTCTCATCATTCAGCTCCCACCTATAAGTGAGAACATGCAGTATTTGGTTTTCTGTCCCTGTGTTAGTTTGCTAAAGATAATGGCCTCCAGCTCCAACTTAAATTGACGTCTTAGTATTACTGAGTCTTCTACTCCATAAATGTGGTACATGGTTCTTCATTTATTTAGGTCCTTCTTTATTTTCCCTTGAGTATGTGTGGTAGTTTTCAGTACAGAGGTCTTACACATCTGTTGTCAAATTTATTCTTATTATATTTTGATGATATAATAGATGGATTTTTAAAAATTTAATTTCTAATTTCTTATTAGTATAAAGAAATTCAAGTGATTTTTGTATATTAGCTTAATTCCTGTGATCTGGAGAAATTCACTTAATTCTAGTAGTTTTTGTAGATCTCCTTGTATTTTCCATGTATATAACCATGTCACCTGTGTATGACATTTTAAGTTCTTTCTTTCTAATCCTTACGTCTCTGTTTCTTTTTAACGTACCTTATTGCACTGCCTAGGACCTTGAGAACAATATTGAAAAAGAATAGGAGATGCTTCTTGTCTTGCTCCTCATCATTTATGGTGCCCCTGCTTACTTCCTGAAGATCTGTGTTTCTGTTGGAATCATTTCCCTTAAGATTTTCTGATAGTGAAATATTGTTATTCTAGTAACAAATTCATCCAGCTTTCATTTTTTTTTTCTGAAAATGTCATTAGAGTAGAGCAACACTACAAACAACATTTACGTAGTTGACATGTCTGTAACCAACAACTTCAGCATATATATTTTTTTCCAATACATGTGGAACATTTATCAAACTGATGCTCTGTGTTGGACTACAAAGCTAATCTCAACAAATAGAAAAGGGTTGAAAACATAGAATGTGTTCTTTAACCATTATGGAATTAAATTAACACCAACAATAAAATGATTACTTTTTGTAATATCTCAAAGCTTAAAAATTCAGTCAATTTTGTCTAACTAATTCATAGATTAAAGAAGAAATCACAATGGAAATGAGAGTATATGTTGAGATAAGTTATGATAAAAATGTGTCATATTAAAATGTGTGGGATTTAAAACCTGTGTTTAAGAGATTCACCGGCAGCCAGGCACGGTGGCTCACACCTGTAATCCCAGCACTTTGGGAGGCCAAGGCAGGTGGATCACCTGAGGTCAGGAGTTCGAGACCAGCCTGGCCAATATGGTGAAACACCTCTACCAAAAATACAAAAAAATTAGCCAGGTGTTGTGGCGGCTGCCTGTTATCCCAGCTACTTAGGAGGCTGAGGCAGAAGAATCTCTTGAAGCTGAGAGGGGGACGTTGCAGTGAGCCGAGATCGTGCCACTCACTCCAGCCTGGACAACAGGAGCGAAACTCCATCTCAAATTGAGGGAGAGAGAGAAAGAGAGAAAGACAGAGAGAGAGAGAGATTGATTCATAGCAGCAACTCACTCACTGCAAGGGAGGAGAAAGCAGGAAGATTTGGAGCCTGGCCTAAACTTTGCTGCCAAAGACCCCTGCTGAGCTGCAGCACTTCAATGGGGTTTAGGAACTGCAAATTCTCATGACCACACCAGCAAGGGCAAGGTGTTCAATGTGACCAGAGGTCACAAGTTCCAAGGGCCCAAAGGGCCGGATGGGATCTTTGCAGAAAGACACACACTGGGGGCCCTGCTACCTTTTGCCTGGATAAGGGAGCACAGCAGGATGAGCATGATGACCTTTCTGACCTCCTGCCCACCCACCAGGAGTCCCTGAGTGACTGGGACTCTCAGTTCACATTCAAGTATTCTCACCTAAACTGCTGAAGGAGGGGAGGTACCCACTGTGGATTCAGATAAGGAAGAACCAAAAGATGAGAATATTCAGAAAAATGATTATTTTACAGAATCATTTGTAACATACAGTCTGTCTTTAAAATATGGTGATTTCAATATTTAGAAAAGTTTTGAACTTGCTGGATCTTTTAAAATTAACATCACTAGTGACACTGATAAAATTAACTTATGTCTTAGAATGGTATGTTTGTGTGTCACAAACCAAGAAAGCAAACGGCAGTGCTGTAATACAAATGGTAATACCATTTTTTTTCTTTTATCTGTACAGTAGTTAGTACAAGCTGAATTTAAATGTGTTTATTCTGAGACAAGAAGACCCGAATACTTCCCAAAATAGGCAGAAACGTTAAATGTGCACAAGAATAAAGAACCGACTTTTAGTTGTGATATTCTCTAAAGATGGAGAAATCCCTTTTATTCCTCAATTGACTTGACTGCATGATTTGTTTTATCTATCTCTAAAGCAAATCTGCAGTGTTCCAGAGTCTTTGGTGTTGATTAAAGAGCTGTCCACCAAAAAAATGAAGTCTCAAACCCAGGCTCAGTTGGACACACACACACACACACACACACACACACACACACACACACACACTCTCTCCCTCTCTCTCTCTCACTGTGTTCCAGGAGTGCTTTGCTGTCCTTGCCATCACATGATTACTTAGATACCCTCACAAACACAGTAATCTACAGTTAGGATTAAATTAGTATCTGATCATTCAAAAGAAAGCTTTGGAAAAAAACCAGCTGGCTTATCTAAAAGCCTAAACATATGCAGAAGATTGTAGGACTATCTTTCCAATTCCCAGTGTTCATGGTAGGGCAATAGTTATTTTACACAGTTCGAAATGAGAGAGGGGCATACAGAATGGAAACAGATGTTTGCCCTCCTAAGAGCCTTCATACACACCCCCGAGCAATGAGGAAACAGCACACTAGACAAGTGATTTTTAAAGTATATTCATAAGGTAATAATTACTCTTCTGTTACTACAAAACTCTAGCCATGGCTGTGGTTCGCTCTTTTGGTTCACACTAAGCTTAAGTGGTCTACACAGTGGTATGAATTGGTAAAAGTATTATGTGAACAACTAGGGAAATTTCTAACTCTCATAATTGCAGTTAGTTAAGTAATCATTGTATTTTCTTCGGAACTGTATTTAATGGTTGAACCTCAAATCAGGAAACAAAATGAAGTGCTTTGATCAGTTAATAAAGCAATTTTACCCAGGGAAAAAGATAGAATTAAATGAATGTATTAAAAAGAAAAGCTTAAAATTATAATCTAAGTATTCATCTGAAGAATTAGAAAAAAGGTAGAAAATCAAATCCAAAAAAATAAGAAAAAAATAAAAGCAGAAATTAATAAAAACATAAAACAAACTTCCAGTGAAGAAAAACAACAATGCAAAATGTTTGCTCTTTGAAAGATTAATAAAATGTTAATCCCCTTGCAAGATTGATCAAGGAATCAAAAGGGAAAAGTTACAACTTAGCAATACCAGAGATCAAAAAGGAGATGTTATTACAGAGACTACAGATATTACAAAATAATAAAAAAATACTGCGAACAACTTCAGATTGATATATTTAAAAATTTTATGAAATGGATGAAATGTGAGAAAAACAATTTATTAAAGAGAACTAAGAAAGATAGAGCATTTTAACATTTCAATTCTAGTAATTAACTGAAACTGTAAATAAAAACTTTTTTACAGATTAATTCCCGAATGCTTTACTTCTAAGTACCAAAGGAAATAAAAACATGAATTTTTATAAAAATATTTTCAGAGAATAATTAAGTAAGAAACATAGTCCAGTTTATTTTATAAGTGCATTATAATATTGAGGCCAAACCCTTAGAAGGACTTTCAAGAAAAAAAATTATAGGGCAATATCTTTCATGAGCACAGATGTAATAGCCCTGAATAAAATGTTAGCAAATGGAATGTACTATCTGAAAAAACAATAAATTGTAATTAGATTGGTTTGCTTTTAGAAACACTAGCTTGTTTTAAAATTGGAAAACCAATGAATGTATTTTATCATAAAATAAGGTAGAAAAATTACATAATCATTTGAATTAAAAAAATCATTTATTGAGTTTCAAAGCCATTTCAAAGCTAAAAGAAAAAAAAAAAAACAAACAAACTAGCAAATATAGGAAACTTCCTTAATTTGATAAACATCATATACAAAATACCTCCAGCAAGCATAACACTTAATAGTGGAATATTGAAACCTTCCCTTTGAGAGCAGGACTAAGACAAGGGTGTTCACTTTTATTCAACATTGCACTAGAGGTCCTAGTGAATGAGATATAAGAATCTGAAATGAAATTATCATGACTGTAAAGGAAAGAATAAAGCTGTCATAGTTTTGCATGGAACATTGCTTTCATGAAGAACATCTAAGAGTCTATATATAAGCTATTAATGAGTGAATTTAGCACAATTGCTCATTAATAATACAAAAATTGATTTTACTTTTACATGTAACTAATACTAAGAAATGACATTTCATAAGTGACATGATTTCCAATAGTTTATAAAAACCTTAATACCTAAGAATAAATCTGAGAAGACATTTGCAATACCTAGGAAGCTACTAAGCATTACTGAGATAAGCAATGCTCTTGCCTTAGCCTCCTCAGCAGCTGGGACTACAGCTACGTACCACCACTCCTGGCTACTTTTGTATTTTTTTAGAAGAGGTGGGGTTTCACCATGTTGGCCAGGCTGGCCTCAAACTCCTGGCCTCAAGTGATCCTCTCGTCTTGGCCTCCTAAAGTGCAGGGATTACAGGCATGAGCCACTGAGCCTGGCCATGAGACACTGCACCTGGCCCAGATTGGTTCTTAAGTGTTTTTAACATGTCTCCATCTTTCTTCGAGCACTCCCTTTGTCTTTGACATAATAGGATATTCTAGTTCTGGAGTTAGCCACTTATGCCAGGAGCTCTTGTTTCTTTAGTGTAGGATAGTATTTATAAACTGGGCACTGATGTGCACATTACCACCCATGTGCCATTTTTTCTAGGCTCAGTGAACATAACTGGTATGCATATGTTTATATGTTCCCCCATCACCATTTCCTTCCTTCTTTCCTTTCTTCTTTCCTTCCATCCACCTACCTATCTATATTTGAAACCACGAGTCTACCCCTAATAAGTTAATGAACTATAAGTTCACCTCCAATTCCAGGCCAACATCCTAGGGTTTTTTGTATTTTTTTAGCCTTCCAACTTTCCATATTTTTTACAGAAGCTTCTTCAGCATTGAGGCACTTGACTTCCATTATCTTTGATACATTTCCATTTCTGTTATTTGCTCAACCCATTTCTATGTCTTCATTCTCCTAGTTATGTGGCTAACTTAGGCCCAGCCCTGTTGGTCCTGATTTGTGGGCTGCCCTCTTGAACCCAAATCTACCAAACATGTTGATAGAGTCTGCAATCTCAGCCCCATTCTTAGCTCCAAAGAATATGCTGGGTAAGTCCCCAGTCATGGTCTTAGCCTCAACCCTGGAGAACATGCCAACCAAGTACCCAGCCAAGTTCCTGGCCCTAACTTTAGTGAACTTGCCTGTTGAGATCCAGGTGTTGACTGAACAGAAGGGAAACAAGTATTGATTATATGAAACAATGAATTGGGCACTTAAGAAAATACAACCAAGAACCCTTACAAAGTCCACTTCACTCCCATGCTACATCCACTGGAGCAGGTACTGGTATCCACAGCTTAGAGACCTGAAGATGGATCACATCACAGGAGTCTTTGCAGACACCCCCCAGTACCAGCCCAGAGCCTGGGTGCTGGGTAGACAGATCCAGAAGAGAAACAACAAGCATTATAGGTTGGCTGTCAGGAAGCCTCATCCTCAGGGGAAAGGAGAGAGCACACATCAAGAGAACACCCTGTGGGGCAAAATAATCTGAACAGCACTCCTTGAGTCCTAGATCTTCCTTCTGACGCAGCCTACCCAAATGAGAAGGAACCAGAAAAACAATTCTGGTAATAGGACAAAACAAGGCTCTTCAACACCCCAAAAAGATCACACTCGCTCACCAGCAATGGATCCAAACCAAGACAAAATCTCTGAATTGCCAGAAAAAGAATTCAGAAGGTCAATTATTAAGCTAATCAAGGAGGCACCAGAGAAAAGTGAAGACCGATATAAAGAAAAAAAAAAAAGATACAGGATATGAATGGAAAAATGTCCAGTAAAATTGATAGCATAAATAAACCACAATCACAACTTCTGAAAATGAAGGACAGTTAGAGAAATGCAAAATGTGCTGCAAAGTCTCAGCAATGGAATCAAACAAATAGAAGAAAGAACTTTAGAGCTTGAAGAGCAGGCTTTTGAATTAACCCAATTGAACAAAGATAAAGAAAAAAGAATTTGAAAAATGAACATAGCCTCTAAGTAGTCTGGGATTAAGTTAAATGACCAAATTTAAGAATAATTGGTGTTCCTGCCAAAAGCAATGGCAACAAAAAATAAAATTGACAAATGGGACCTAATTAAATTAAAGAGCTTTTGCACAGCAAAAGAAACTATCATCAGAGTGAACAGACAACCTACAGAATGGGAGAAAATTTTTGAAATTTATTCATCTGACAAGGGGCTAATATCCAGAATCTTCAAAGAACTTAAACAAATTTACAAGAAAAACACAACCCCATCAAAAAGTGGGTGAAAGATATGAATAGACACTTCTCAAAAGAAGACATTTATGAGGTCAACAAACATATGAAAGAAAGCTCATCATCACTGGTAGTTAGAGAAATGCAAATCAAAACCACAATGAGATACCATCTCACACCAGTTAGAATGGTGATCACTAAAAAGTCAGGAAACAACAGATGCTAGAGAGGATGTGGAGAAATAGGAACACTTTTACACTGTTTGTGGGAGTGTAAATTAGTTCAACCATTGTGGAAGATAGTGTGGTGATTCCTCAAGGATCTAGAACAAATTGGTAAAGAGCATATCACACTGTCATTGTTTGCTGATGATATGATCATATACCTAGAAAATCCTGAAGATGCATCCAAAAAGCTCCTATAACTGGTAAATGAATTCAGCAATGTTTCAGGATATGAAATTAATGTACACAAATCAGTAACCCTTCTATACACCAACAGCACCCAAGCTGAGAATCAAATCAAGAACTCAAGCCCTTTTATAATAGCTGCAAAAAAATCCAAAATACTTAGTAATATACTTAACTAAGAAGGCAAAAGACCTCTACAAGGAAAACTACAAAACACAACAAGGAACACAAATCAGCAAGAAAAAATATCCCATCAAAAAGTGGACTAAGGACAGAAGTAGGCAATTCTCAAAAGAAGATATACAAATGGTCAACAACCATATAAAAAATGCTCAACATCACCAATAATCAGAGAAATGCAAATCAAAACCACACTGCGACACCAACTTACTCCTGCAAGAATGGCCATAATAATAATAAAAAAAAATAGATGTCCGTGTGGATGTGTTGAAAAGGGAACACTTTTACAATGATGGTGGGAAAGTAAACCAGTACAACCACTGTAAGAAACAGGTTGGGATTCCTTAAAGAACTAAAAGTAGAACTACCATTTGATCCAGCAATCCTACTACTGGGTATCTACCCAAAGGAAAAGAAGCCATTATACAAAAAAGATACTTGCATGTGCATGTTTATAGAAATTGCAAAGATATGGAACCAGCCCAAATGTCCATCAATCAACAAGTGGAAAAATAAACTGTGATATCTATATCTATATCTATATAGATATAGATATAGATATAGATATAGATATATAAAAATACATATATTATATACGTGTGTGTGTGTGTTTATACCATGGAATATTACTCAGCTGTAAGAAGGAATGGAACAATGACATTCACAGCAACTTAAGTGGATTTGGAGACCATTATTCTAAGTGAACTAATTCAGGAACAAAAAACTGAACATCCTATGTGCTCACTCATAAGTGGGAGCTAAGCTATGAGGGTTCAGGGGCATAAGAATGATACAGTGTGCCAGGCGCGGTGGCTCATGCCTATAATCCTAGCACTTTGGGAGGCCGAGGTGGGTGGATTACCTGAGCTCAAGAGTTCAAGACCAGCCTGGCCGTCATGGTGAAACCCCATCTTAAAAAAAAAAAAAAAGAATGATACAGTGGATTTTGGGGACTCCAGGGAAAGTGTGGGAGTGGGGTATGGGATAAAAGATTGTACACTGGGTACAGCATACACTGCTTAGGTGATGGATACACCAAAATCTCAGAAACCACCATGAAATAACTTATTCATGTATAAAAATAATAATAAAATTTTTTAAATGGCAGCTGGGATTTTTATAGGGATTGTGTTGAATCTATAGTATGGAAAGCCTTGGCATCTTGATGCTATTATGTCTTCTAGTCGATGAACATAAGATTTCTTTCCATTGATTTAGATCTTTAATTTCTTTCAATGATGTTTTATAGTTTTCAGTGTACAAGTCTTGCATTTTCTTTAGATTAATTCCAAAACTGTATTATTTGATGAAATTACAAACAAAATTGATTTCCTAAAAAAAAAAAATTAATAAAATAGAGATTGAGGTGAGGACCTGTGTGCAAATGATTCATTTGGGAAGGGACCTCAGACTTCAGGACTGAGGAGGCAGTAGAATGAGATGAGGAAGGAACAAAAGCCAATGCAATTTGCGTTATCAAGGTCAACATACTGGATAGTGGGAACTGATTCCCCAAGAAAACCTGAGAAACCCAGAGAATGATCACCAGAATTAACCACTGGATAAAAGGATGGCAGAAGCATTTGAACATCTGCCTTCACCCTTCATTGTGGAAGGTTACCACCCAAAGTGTTCACTCTTCCACACTTCTGAGCCTTGGGCAAGTGTGCAGTGGAGTCAACAACTCCTGACCCAAGATGGCACCCAGGAGGAGACTATGGGCAGAAAGTGAGAAGTGAGAAGAGGCAGAAAGCAGATATTGAGTGAATCAAGTGAGTCAGGGACTGCCACAGATGGTCTGCCTTAGCTGAGGGTGAAACCTAGGTGAGCTTAAGAGAGGTATGTCAGCTCTGAGTGACCTTTCCAGGTCTTGTCCACAGTTTACAAGATAGCGAATCAGGGCTTACAAATCTGAGCCCGTTTATGGAAGGATGTGGATTTTAAAACACAAATATTTAAGTCAGGGCACATAAAACATCAATCGCTTAAATAAGATGACATGTTGGCCGGGCGCGGTGGCTCACGCCTGTAATCCCAGCACTTTGGGAGGCCGAGGCGGGTGGATCACGAGGTCAAGAGATCGAGACCATCCTGGTCAACATGGTGAAACTCCGTCTCTACTAAAAATACAAAAAATCAGCTGGGCATGGTGGCGTGTGCCTGTAATCCCAGCTACTCAGGAGGCTGAGGCAGGAGAATTGCCTGAACCCAGGAGGCGGAGGTTGCGGTGAGCCGGGATCGCGCCATTGCACTCCAGCCTGGGTAACATGAGTGAAAATCCGTCTCCAAAAAAAAAAAAAAAAAAAAAAAAAAATAAGATGACATGTTACTTAAGGCGCATTATGCTCAGTGTTACTGAACAAAGCTCACTGCCATTTGAAATGACATAATCCCAAAGTGAACCTGGGTAAAATTTCAGAAAAACAAACAAATTTGTATATTTTTGCTGTGGCCTGATGTCAGTTTTGGGAGAGGCTTCATGCCTTTAGAGTTTGGGATTTGTGGTCCAGGGTTTTATAAAACCCGGAACCCACATCTCTGTGCCCAGTTGGCCTTGAAGTTATGGAAGAAAGAGGTTAGAGTTGGATGGAGCCTTTTTGTAGACTCTGCCTTGGGGTTGGGGATAGAGTGATGGAGGTTATCTTAGTCCTTTTGGGCAGCTATAACAAAATACCTTAGACTGGGTAATATATAAACAAGAGAAACTTATTGCTTGCAATACTGTAGGTTGGGAAATCTAAGATCAAGCTACCGGCAGATTGGTGTCTTGCAAGGTCCTCCTCATAAATGGAGGATTCTCTGTGTCCTCACATGGTGGAAGGGAAAAATAGGATCCTTTAATCCTCTTTTACATGATTGTCAATCCCATTTATAAAATGGCACCTTCATGATCTAATCGCCTCTTAAAGGCCCCACATCTTAATAGCACCAAAATGGGGATTAGATTTTAATGTGAATTTTGGAGGGACACAAACATTTAGAGCGCAGCAGGGACAAATTAATTCCGTGCCTCGGACCTACTAGCCCTTTAAATAGTTGCCTTGCAAGATTGTAATAGATGGGTTTATGCCCTGTGTCAATTATTCCCCTCCTTTTACAACACTGTACCTATCAAGTCACCCTGTCTGGCCCATTCTTGCCAACTTCACCTCCACTATTTACCATCCTGCTTCAGGTCCTCGTGATCTCCCTGCACCCCTGCAGCCTCCTGCTATAAGGCCCTCCCTCCTCACTCAATCCTGCACTCAGATGCCAGGTTATTCTTCCTTATGCTTGCCTATGAGTGGATCACTCTCCCCCTCTGCAATTTCAAAACTTTTAGTGAGTCCTTATTACCTGCTAAATTCCCAATCTGAAATTCAAGAACCCCTACAATCTGGCTGCAACCTTTCTAAAACCCTAACTCCTCCATCTTTTTGGAGTCTGGCTGGGTGGGACTCCTCCCTCCATCCCATGGCCCTCCTCTCCCTCATGCACCAGCTCTGAAGAACCCTGTGCATTTGCTGTCTATCACACACACCACCCCTCAACGCCAGTCATGTTGAAGACTCGCCTTTAATAAAAGCCCTGGCTGGACCTGGGTTACAGACATCTAGTTTCTTCTTAGGTCCAGATTCATTCCTGTGATATTACTCAGTTTGAGAATTAATTAGATGGAGAAAACCCTGGGGTTATGGAGAAAAGTTTGAAGATTGTTACAAGAAATCAGGAGCGAGACTTTGGGCAAAGGTCCGTGTAGCAAGAAAAGGCGGTAGAGGGGCTAATGAATAAGGGCTGCTGAAGTTAGGGACTAGAGCCAAAGAGCCGGAACATCCTGGCCTGGTCCCAAGTTTTCTGGGATCCTTGATGGAGTCCAGCCTGACCAAAAGACATTCCTGAATAATGTCCCCTTCCCTGCCCCAACTGCCACCCATGATGCCCCTCCATGCCTCAAACTCACTTGGGGTGATTATGTTACCTCACGAAGAATAAGACTAAGTAGTTTTAAATTATATATATTTTTCTTTTTGAAAATTTTTTCAAAATTCTGTAGTTATATACAGTAACATGAATTTCAACCGCAGCAGTACAAAGCACACATTTGACTTACAGGAGCATGGATTGCCAAAGAATTCAAAAGTGTTTCACCCCGATGATCCATGAGAGGACCTCGCAACACTACAGACAGGTAGGAGGGAGAACAATGACTTTTGCCGTGAACTTAATTGAGCTCACAGGAAAACAAAAACAAAAAACACATCTCCAGGATTTTGTATGTCACATTCACCAGGATGTATGGCAGATAGAGTTAAAACAACAATAACTTAAATATAATTAAATATTATTTAAGAAATATTGCGCTTTAAATTATTTAAAAAGAATCTCTTTGGGGAAGTGATAATAAAATAATGTCACACTGTACCTGGGGGAGCTTGGGGAAGATAAATAAGGTTTTCTTCAGGCTCTGATTCTTAGTTCAGGTATGAAGGCTCAAGGCTTCAGATTTTGGGATATTTGGTCTAGATGCTTCATGGAATCTCTGACCCATTTCTCCTTGGGGTCCCTGCCCTGTTTGGTCTTGAAGCTGTGGGGGAGAGAGGCCACAATTAGATGGAACACTTTGAGGATCCTATCCAGGACTGTGGCCCATTAGTCCCTAAACCTGATCAGTCTTTGGTTCTTAGGTGAAGGACCTGGACCCGAGAGAGGAGGGAGGGGTAGAAGGAGGGGAAGAGTGAGAAGAAGAAACTCCAGAAGGAAGCTCTTTTTTTTCTGTCCAGGTGAAACCCTTCAGGCTCCTGGCTAAAGGTATTGGGATAGCTTTAGTGATTCCCTAGAAGGGGATCCTAGACAGATTATGGACTCCTTCTCATGGGCTGAGTTTCTCTATGGGGTAGAGGGGCCCTTTGGATAGATGGTATATCCATCCGACTCATGTGGACACTAATCCTGACTTCTCTATGTGGTCCACCAGAACTTTTGAATGGGGGTACCAGGCACTGCCCACTCACATCACAGCTTCCTGGGGACACTGGATGTAGCTGATTCTTGTATAACTCTCCATCCTCAGGATAGGAATTTTCGTATTGATCACATTAAAGCAGCAGGTGATTGGAATGGAAACTGCATCTGAAAGAAATTTTGCAAAGAATGAGACATTTAGGACCCACTGTAAGTGTGCATTTGTAAGGGGAAGAGGAGAAGGAAGAGGACCAAGAAGTCACCATCCCAAGTTCAGTGTCTTAGTCCAGATCCCAGAGATAAAAATGTTGCTGTGAGTCTGTTTCCTCTATTGAACTATGGGGCCCCTCATTGTTGACTGGGTAAGGAAACATCTTGAGTAACAAGCTAGTCCTTGTCTACTAACCCAAAACTTCTGACATTGTGAACATTAGTTCTAAGACATTGCTTCCCAGTTCTTCATCCCCATGGGCTTTAGAGCTAGCCTATGCCATATGCTGAGACTCCTCTGGGTCCTTATCCTACTTACACAGCCACTGTTCTGGAATCTGCACTAACCGCAAGTAAAATTTGAAGCTTCAAGCAATGTTTTCTTCCTCTCCACTACTTCCTGAAATGTCCTTCACATCCACAATGAGAAACAGTTCTTCCTTCTGTGTCATTTCCCCAAATAATGGGAGGGTTGTTGCTGTAGTGGCTCCACCGCCTCTTCCAAAAACTGGGATCAGGAAAGATCAAGGGAACCAGCCTCAGTGACCTGAGCCTTTAGTTTTGGTTCTGTTTCTAATGAGCTGTGACATAATGGCTCTTCTTAATTCATCTCTTGGTCTCCCTTTAGGGAGGGAGAGGTCTTGCCTGGCTGAGCAAGTCCCTGGGGGCTGAAGGTGGCTGCCATGAGCAGCAGATACAGAAGTGCTGCAGAAACCTTCATGTTGGAAGTCAAGGGTGTGAGCTTCAGCATGAGAAGTGGTTTCTGGGTTGTTTTCAACCTCTCTGCCCCTCTGGTGGCTCTGCCTGCCTTTTATAGGGAGCAGAGAGCCTGGGCAGGGTCACAATCAAGGAAGGATGAAAGTAAGACCCTGAGTATGGTCAGTAGACACCAGATCCTGGGCTGATTTCCACATAACAAGAGAAGGAAGCTGTGAGTTTCTATCTTTTGCTTAGGCTCTGTGGAGCAGAAGCTGAAGGGTGTGGGACTGTGCTCAACAAAGTGACCTCATTGAACTATTAAGGGCTCTGATTTCCTTGAAATGGAAAATTGTCTATCAGAAAGGAAGAACGGAAGCTGAGGTCATAGTGGAAGAGAGCCAAGGGCCTGTCTCTCTGTGGGTAACAGAAGCCAGGGATGGACCCTAAGGCTTTGCTGGTGCTCTCCATCACACTTGAGTCACTTGCAGTTCTAAGCCAGGCAAGCTCTTTTAGAACCCCAGCCACAGAACCTTGGCAGAATGATAGAATCCTGGAACCAAGTCTTAATGCCATAAAATCTTAGTGCTGTGGAGCATAAGAACTGGACAGCACAAGCTGGTCTTGTAGCGTGGTAGTTTCCAAATATTTTATTTAGATGCTCAAGTTTCTTTCCAAGTGAAATTATATGGAGAAGCCCAATATGTCATAGAGATTCAGGTGGAATGGGTTAGTTTGCAGAAGGCCTTCCAACTCCTTTGGTTCACACACAGTGGGGCTGTGGGTGGGGCGTGGCGAGAAGGAACCAGGTTTGCAAACCACTGACCTCATTTACTTCCCCTACTGGCCTGATCTATCCATTATTACAATATCATACAGTAGTTTTCCTGCTCTAAGAATTCACTGCATTCTTCTCTTCATTCTTTTTCCTCTCTTCACAAATCTCTGGCTACCACTGATCTCTTTGCTATCTCTGTGAGCTTGTCTTTTCCCAAATATCATATACGTAGTTGGAATCATATGGTAGGCAGCATTTTCAGACTGGCTTCTTTCACTAAGCAATATACATTTAAGGTTTCTCCATGACTTGTTGCGGTTTGATAGCTAATTTCTTCCTTTCTTCATTATTATTACAGTATTTTTATTGTGGTAAAAATGCACATAACCATAAAATTTACCATCTTAACCATTTTTAAGTGTACCATTTAGTGGCATTAAGTACATTCACACTGTGTGCAACAATTTCAATAACTCTTTTCATCTTGTAAACAGAAATTCTATACCTATTGATCTCCATTTTCCCCTCCCCCAAGCCCCTGGCAACCACCATTTCTACTTACTGTTTCTGATTTTTTTTTTTTGTAAGACAGAGTCTTGCACTGTCACCAGGCTGGAGTACAGTAGTGTGATCTTGGCCCACTGCTACCTCTGCCTCCTGAGTTCAAGTGATTCTCCTGCCTTAGCCTCCTGAGTAGTTGGGACTACAGGTGTGTGCCACTGTAATATTGGGGTTCAGGGTGCCCTCAGCTCCCCTGAGAGGATGTTTCTCCAGGTTCTTGGTCTCCTGCCTCTCAAGAATGAGAGAGGGGACCATGGCGCAGTGCGCAGTAGATGCCAGACTCAAAAGTGTTTGTATAAAGTGATTTATTTAAAGAGAGAGAGAAACAGGAGAAGGAGAGAGAAAGAAACAGCTAACTCTCACACTGAGTGACAGAATCCAGAAAGATGGAATCCAGGAGAGGAAAACAGGAGAGAGATGCAGTTTCAGAGGGGAAGACAGGCTTCCACGAGAGAGTGTGGAAGGGGACCCCAGAGGGGAAATCCAGGAGAGAGAATGATGGCATACATGAAGGGAGTGTTCATGGAAGGGGACCCAAACATGGAGTCCAAAGGGGTGTAGAAGAAGGGGACTTTTAACCTGGGAGTAACCCCCACCTTCTCCAAGACCCCAGGCCAATGAAAGGAGTTCCTTGGGAAATTCTTGCCCTTAAAACTATGCCCCCTTGTGGACCTGGAAAAAGAGCGTATTCCCTCATTCCCCTACTTTGAACAGGAAAGCCCAACTTCTGTTGGAACAGAACTTTGATCCTCTTTAACTACGTCCTGCTGAAATGGGGCCCTGCAGTTGAGGTTTCCTCCAGAGGGGAGCCTTTCAGGGGTGCAGATTGATCGAGATGTCCACAGTAGAGCCCATGAGCCAAGGACATCCAGGGTTCCAGCAGCAGGATTATTAAAGACTGTGTGTCAAAGTGGTCCCAATTTTCCAGTATACATTTTAATGGGGACTTGAGCTTGGGAATAGAAGCACCCATCCGAAATCGAACTCAAGGGATGCCAGCACCCCTGGGTAAAGAAATTATAGCCACTTCGACCTGAGGTGTCCCCCAGGTAAAATGGGTACTGAAATGAAATGTCTTTCAGTCAGTATCCCGAAATTTCGTGTGCCCAAGATGCAGGATCCATCTTAACAGAGGGCCTCCCATGTACTTGATTCCAATCATGACCCACCAGCATCATGGGACCACGCTCACTGCCTGCATGACCTCCAGTGACTACTATAGAGGCAAGGAAGGAAAGGAGCTATTGGGTTGGGTATTCACGTACCAGCGAGCCCTACGAGGCCAGTGAGGCTCAGGAGATGTGTACCAATATTTCCCAGCAAAAGTCCAATTTACACAAGCCAGATTGTAAAACTGCCCCAGAAGGGTAAAGTTCTAAGGAGGGGCCATTAGAGCACACAGTTCAAAGAAGGCAGGCCCGGCATGGCTGATGCCAGAACAATACCCTTAGGATCCAGGTCTCCTCTCCCCTAACCCATCTTCCATTGTAGGAAAATGCTCTTAAGGTTGTGAGATCTGTCATTGACTATTTGGGCCCTGGAGCCGGTTTAACTATGATCTTCTAGATGGAAAAGTTCTGCCATAGGGAGAGCCAATCCTAAGCAAGACAAATTATACACCAAATACAAAGTCTCATAGCCTTTAGCTTCTGAATTTCCCCAAAAGGTTTTACCAATTCAAGGCTAACTCCACCAGGGAATTTGAACCAGCAATCTTGCAGTTGCAGGCCCTACATCTTAACCAATCAGGCCACTTGCATTAAGGGAAGGCAGAAAGCTTTCTTAAGCCGTATTCTGAATGAGAATGCTGCACCCTAAGGCGGTGTGGCTTACCTAAAAGCCGGGCGGGGCTGACAACCTTCAGCGGCTTCCTTTCCCTCACGAGCAGGGTCAGAGGAAAAGAGCCGCTTGCCGCCTCACTTTAAAAGCTGCGTTGCAGCCGCTGCTGGGCCAGCCCCACCCTCCTCGGCTTTCTGCCGCCATGTTGACCCTGTCAGAACCACCTGCGCAGTTGGGCCACTCCCCGAGCCACTGTCCACACAGGGATCCCCGCGTCCTAGGGAGCCTTTTTACCCTGCTGCCTGGGACTGGAGAATGCCGCAGAGGCCTGCCAGAATCGTGCGCCAGGCTGCTGCCCTCCCCGTCCGCTGCAGGCTTACGCTATACCTTGCCCCGCCCCGCTGTTTTTTATTGGCTGACCTCTGCGCATGCCCGCGCAAGGCGCGCGTGTGCGCTGGGTTCCGCCCCCAGGGCTGGGCTGTTCCTGGCTGGAGAGGAGCGGAAAGGGGAGGGTGCTCACCCTTTCCACCCCACAGGCTCCTGCAGGTTTTGGTCCCAGAGATAATATCTGAAGGATAGAGAAGGAGAGGGAAAGCAGAGAGAGAGCTTGGAGGTAAAAAAAAAAACAAAAAACAAAAAACTGCGCTTTTAATTCTGGCTGGGCGGTGTTGCTTAAGAGGGGCTAGGTCGTGCCTCCAAGGCACCGCCACCGCTCAGGTACCTCACAGCCCTGCCCCGCTGCAGCTGCTTCAGGTGTTCTTAAAGAGACAGGACAGAATGGGGCCAGTTTTACTCATGATTTTGAAGTCTTCTTCTCTGGCTGTACCACTCTTCTGGTGTTCTCCTTTCCTGGCTGTACCCCTCTTTCTGGTATACCCTTCTCCTGGCTGGCTCACCAAATGTAATATTGGGGTTCAGGGGTTCAGGGTGCCCTTGGCTCCCCTGAGAGGATGTTTCTCCAGGTTCTTAGCCTCCTGCCCTCTCAAGAATGAGAGAGGGGACCACAGCAGAGTGCACAGTAAATGCCAGACTCAAAAGTGTTTGTAGAAAGTAATTTATTTACAAAGAGAGAGAAACAGGAGAAGGGGAGAGAAAGAAACAGCTAACTCTCACATGGAGGGAGAGAGGCCAGAAAGACGGAATCCAGGAGAGGAAAGCAGCTTCCACACTGAGTGGAAGGGAATAGAGAGAGATGGAGTTTCAGAGGGGAAGACAGGCTTCCACAAGAGAGTGTGGAAGGGGACCCCAGAGGAGAAATCTAGGAGAGAGAATGATGGCATACACGAAGGGAGTGTTTGTGGAAGGGACCCAAACGTGGAGTCCAAAGGGGTGTGGAAGAAGGGGACTTTTAACCTGGGAGGAGCCCCTG
Source organism: Sapajus apella (assembly GCF_009761245.1). Lineage (NCBI taxonomy): Eukaryota > Metazoa > Chordata > Mammalia > Primates > Cebidae > Sapajus > Sapajus apella. The sequence continues at coordinate 33,506,755 of NW_022436952.1, forward strand.
CCTTCTGCAAGACCCCAGGCCAATGAAAGGCGTTCCTTAGAACTTCCGCTGGAGCGATTGAGTCTTAGTTTCTTCCCACGCCCCGCGAAATTCAAACATAACCGTTAAATCTCCCAGATGGAGATTGGTCGGCGGGGGGGGGGGGGGGGGGGGGGGGGGGGTGGGCATGGTGCTGGGAAATTCTTGCCTGTAAAACTATGTCCATCACCACCATGCCCAGCTAATTTTTAAAAAATATTTTTAGTAGAGACAGGGATTTACCATGTTGGCCAGAATAGTCTTAATCTCCTGACCTCATGATCCGCCCACCTCAGCCTCCCAAAGTGCTGGGACCACAGGCTGAGGCACCTCACCCAGCCTATTTCTGATTTTGACTACTCTAGCTACCTCATGTGAGTGAAATCATAGTGTTTTTCTTTTGTGACTGGCTTATGTCATTTAGCGTAATGATCTCAAGTTTCCTCTGTGTTGTAGCATATGATGTGCTACATATACTTAGGGCTGAGTCATATTCCCTTGTATGTGTATAGCACATTTTACATATCCATTCATCTGTTGAGAGCTCTCTATTCTGTTCCATTGACCCATTTGTCTATTCTTTTGCCAATACCACACTGTCTTGATTAATGTGGCTTGATAGTAAATCTTGAAGTTGGGTAACAGTTAGTCCTCTGACTGTTCTTTTTCAGTACTGTATTAGCTATTCTGGGTCTTTAGCCTTTCTATATAAATATTAAAATCAGTCTGTCAAATCCAAAAACAATAACCTGCTATCATTAGATTGGGATTGTGTTGAAGGTACAGATCACGTTGGGAAGAACTGACATGCTGACAATATTAACTCCACCTATCCAGAAACATGGAATATCTCTTCATTTATTTAGATTGTCTTTAATCTTTCATCAGAAGTTTGTAGTTTCTCTCATATCTTAGACTAATTTCTAAATTACTAGAAATGTATTCTAAATACTTCATTTTACTGGTGCTAATGTAAATAGTATTGTGTATTAATTTCAAATTCTAATTATTCATTGCTGATATACAGGAAGTTATTGAATTTTATCTATTAACCTTGTATCCTGTAGCTAAAATTGTCTATTAGTTGCATGAATTTTTGTTGCTGATTGTTTGTGACCTTCTACACAGACAATCATGTCTTCTACAAACAAAGGCAGTTTTATTTCCTTCTTTCTAATCTGTGCATGTTTTTATTTTCTTGTCTTGTGCTATTGTGTTGCCTAGGCCTTCCATTATTATGTTGAATTGGTGCGGTGAGAAGAAACATCTTTGCCTTGTTCTTAATCTTAGTAGAAAAATATATAGTTTCTCACCATTAAGTATGACATTGGCTGTAGGTCTTTTTAGGTGCACTCTATAAAGTTGAGAAAGTACCTCTCTATTCCTAGTTTGATGAGAGTTTTTCAATGATAAATGGCTGTTGAATTTTGTAAAATGTTTTTGTCCATCTATTGATATTACCATAATATTTTTTCTTCTTTAGAAAGTTGATATGTTGGGTTATACCAACCAATTTTTGAATGCTGAACTAGCCTTGCATATCTGGAATAAATATCACTTGGTTGCAGTGTATAATTCTTGTTATGCATTGTTGGATTTTATTTGCTAATAGTTTGTTTAGAATTTTGTTCATGAGTTTGGTTTACATATTTCTGTTGGTTTGTAGTTTTCTTTTGTTGTAAATATTTTCTGGTTTTGATGTTAGGGTAATTCTGGACTCATAGAATTAATTAGGAAGGGAGTAGAGGGGGCAATTACAAAATCTGTTTCTCAGGAATTCTCATTGGTTTATAGAAAAAACATAGGTTAGTAATTGGCAATGTATTGTTGAACTATAGGGTGTTTATCTAAAATTTCACCATCAAATCCAAGGTCAAATATTGCCTTTTCAATTAATGTGTCTAGATTTCTCAAAAGACAGTAAATATTCCCAATAATCTTGAACTTTAAAAGCTCTGTGGGAGTTCTTATATATCAGTGTACCATAATTAACTTAAGACTTTATTTCTCTATAGCTGGGAATTATACCATTTCCATTTTTATGGTTATAAACAATACTTAGGAAAAAGCTGATATAATATAACATTATTATTAATGTCTTCCTTTAATTTTATAGCCAAAGAATTAATAAATCAAAATATGTGGATATTATTAAAGCTCTTAATCAAATGAACACATTGCTGGAAAATTTGCCCTTTCACTGAAATGTGAGTCTATTATTCTTAAAAACATTTGATAATTACTAAGAGGAAGACATATGTCTTGTTAAAAGAACAAAGAAACCTATAATGATAGAGGTTAGGAGAGTGGTTCCTTTGCAGGTATGGACATCATGAGGGAGCCTTTTGGGAGCCAGGAATGTTCCACATTTTGATCAGAGCTGTAAATGGTTAACTACACATGTAAAATTCATGAAACTCTACAATTAAAATGTCTGCACTTTACTGCACAGTATATTGAATTATACTTCAATATAAAGTAAATCAAAGAAAAAAGGTCAACATTTTTTTTTTACATTTTATTTGTTTTTTAATGTGTATGTGAGTTACTTTATTTTTCTTGTGATTAATATGCTTCCGTTCTTAAATCAAGTGGCTTTTTATGGTTTTGATTCAGAAGAGATTTTTAAACATTTACCTTACACATTTTTTATTTATTACAATTACTGTGTGAACTTTTAACAGTAAGGAATTTGAAGAATAGGAAACATGTGTGTCATCAGGATTTCCTTTAATCAGAAAGGAAGTTGAGTTGCTCCAGGATGGCAACTTTTTAATCATTTTGGGGGATGGTTCTCTGCCAGATGTACTGTTTGGCACCGATCTGAATGTGTGCATGGGGTCGGGGGGATTGGCTTAGGGGTGGAGTTTGTGTATATTTTTCATGCAACAATAAAGTCATTGTCTTATGTAATACCTTGATGACTTTGTTGATTTCTCCTCTGAGCTGACTTCATATGGAAAGTACATGAATGTTCAGACAACAGAAGTAGTAGTGAAAATTATGATTATTGGGAATCAAAAAAGGCTAGTAGAAATGAAGGTAATTAAGCATCAAGGAACTTGGGTCTAGTTCTGATTTGTCCAGTAGCCTGCCCAATGTGGCCTTGGGCAAGTCTTATTGACTTTGAGATTCATATCCTCATCTATAGAGTATGGGGTTTTGACAAGTTTTATGATAACAAGTAGTTTTTGATCATGTGTCAACTTTACGAATTGGTGGTGGATGACTAGAAAGTTTTGTTGTAAAAATTTAAAACAGTGAGGCATTACCTTGGGTTTTTGAATATAATGCTGTGATTGATTAATGATGTCTGCTATTAGTACAGTAATAAGAAGTGATACCATCTATGTACCCTATTCCAGAATTGAATAGTACTTAAGTTCTTCTCTAACTTGATTCACCTGTAATTGTCTGCAGCAAACCAAATCAGAGAGCAGAGACGCTCAGGTGATAGGCAATGTCAGAGAAATGTTCTTGGCTGTCAGCCCTAAGACAGGCAGAATAGCATGATGGTTAAAAGTCTGAATTCGGATACTGGGAACACTGGTTAATATCTTTGTCAGAGAAGGCTCAGATTATTTAACTGCTTTATATTCCAATTACCTACTTATTCTTTAATTTTCTGGTGTGGAAATGGATATTTATTTTTATGCATTTTATAACTATTATCTGATACCGAAAACTTGCTTTGAAGAGTGAATAGCATATGGTAAGTGATCAATAAACTAACTGTAATCAATAGTTAAGTAAGGTGGGTGTAGTGTCCAGAAGATAAGTGGATACAGTTACAGGGATGGACCTTGGGAAATATTTGTGCTGTGGATGAGGAAAAAAAATAATGTGTCTCCCAGGAACAGGGGTGAAGTGAGATCCTGGGATCTTGCCATAAACCAAAAGACTGGACTGTTCTGGGAACTCAGAGGGAATGGGAGTCAGGTCGCAGTGCTCAGAGACACCAAGGGGCTTCAGAATTCTAGTTCTGAAGTTAGGAATCTCAGTTGGCAAGCCACTTTGATTATGCAATTTCCCTCTCTTGTTTTATTTTTAAACTGAATTTGAGAAATCCTTATGTAAAAAGTTAAAACGAAACTTTAGGGCATGCAAATTCAGCAGCTGTTCTGTCCAGTGTCCTGGCTGTGTTGTTCAGAGACGTGGTCCTTCTGCCTCTCCTGTTTCTTCTCTCTTTGGTGGCTTCCCCATGAGCAGTTTTCTAGGGCAGACTTGACATCTGTCAAATAAGACATATAGGACAAATATGTCTGTGGCTAAGTGGCTAATGAGCAGAGGCTGAGATCAGAAGCAACTGTCTGTGAATGAAGGGCAGGAAACGTATACTTTGCTGTGGAACCAGACCTTCTAGATTCTTACCTGGTTCTTAAGGAATGAAATTAGGTGCGAGAGCATTCTGGGAAGCAGAATTTCTGCTTTCATTTTTTCAGCTCTGCTCCAACTGTCCTTAATGATCACAATCTTGTTTTTTTTTTTTTTTTGAGACAGTGTCTCACTCCGTCACCAGGCGCCAGGCTGGAGTGCAGTGGCGTGACCTCGGCTCACTGCAATCTCTACCTCCCAGGTTCAAGCAATTCTCTTGAATGACCATAATCTTATAGAATGAGTTGAAAGAGGCAGTTGCGTTTAATTTATTGAAGCATTTCCCTTTACAAATGAAACAATAACAAAATGATTTGTTGTAGGTTGTATGGCTACTTCATGATAAGCTAGGACTGGCAAGTGGTCATTTCAGAACAAAAGCCATCATGCAATTCCAATTAGAGGGCAAGAACCAGGCAGAAAAGCCACAGCAAAGTGCCCAGAAACCTCAGAAACCCTCTAGTGCGCTGACCTCTTCAGACCTGCCTGGAATATCCAGATACCTGGGGCATTTATTAATGACACAAAAGAGATGTCTTAACATGCCAAAATACAGAGTCAAATTTTCAGAGATGAAGCCTTGAACTCTCTGTTTCTGAAGTACTCTAGGTGACCAGGTAATTTTTAACCAAAGCCATTCTGGGAATCATTAATCAGTTCGAATGCCTCATTTACAGATGTATAACCTGAGGCACAGAGTGGGAAAATGATTTCCCCAAAGTCACTTTGACAATTTAGTAAAGCATCAAACCCAGAACTCAGCAATGGGGTCACCATGCCCAGTTACCACTTGACTACCTCATTTGCTCCCTGGTACCTGGTAGGGTCTTCATTGTAGTGGACACTCCAGAATCTTTGTTGTTTTGCCTCTGTAAGTTCATATTGCAAGGATAAGCAATCTTGGGCCCAGCTGGAATACAGATGAATGACTTCAAGAAGGATTACTTAATATGTCTTAACAAAGGAGCATGAACAGCTTCTGTTAGGACTTGAGAACACGGAATTTACTACTTCAGTCCCTTCCATCATCGGACCCCACTCAATGCCTAATATTTGCTCGACACAGGAGACCTTCTGAGACCCAATAAACTGTATGGGGATATCTGTTCTTGTCCTTTATAACTCCCCGGAATCAATTGAAATTTTAGGATAAAGTCTTGAATGAGGTTTGGGAATAGGGTTGGGTGTAAGGAGGAGAGGTGGGCAGAGCTGTTTATTATGAGAACTAAGAAATTGTCTTGATGACAGCGAACCATCCAGTTGCCCCGGGCGCTTTGAGAGTTCTATTGGGATGTCCATGGAAGTCTCCTGGCCTGCCCTGCTGGTTATTTGGGTGAATACTCCATAATCCTGGGTTCCTGGATGGCTTGGTAGCGTAGATTCTGGTTATTGTGTCCCCCTGCTCTGCCCCTGCTGGTGGCCCTGGTGATGTGGTCCAAGACACACAGGTAAGGACTAGGGGTGAAAATGGAATTTGTCAGTTGAATCCCCTCCTTTCTTAAATCTACAGATCATCGTCTCAACTTTACTGATGGAGCAGCTGCGGATGAGATTAGAGAACTGACTTGCTACAGGTGAAACAGTGCACCTAGGACTCTGGTTGTCCAGGCCAGGCTCTCCCCAGTGCCCCTGGTTTCCAGCGTAATTCCTGGAACAGTGTGGTATGGTTTGGCACAGGATGATGTGGGCTACCTCTTATCCAGGGTTCAAGAGTTTCCTCACCAGTTGCAGAACAGAAGGCTGTGCTCTACTTTCTCCTTACTTGGGCTGCTAGAGTCTTTATCACTGGACCATCACTGGTCGCTGGCAGGTGAAAGAGACATAGAGACTCTTGTTCTAGCTCCTAAGTGCATCTGCCTGGAGGGACACATGTCACTTCTGCTTACATTTTATTGCCCAACGTGGATCACACAGCTTGTCAGTTTTCAAGATGGCCTGGAAGTACAACCCTGCGCTGTGCACAGAAGAAGAACTGGAAATGTCAGCTATCTCTAATCACTACCAGATGTTCCATGTTATCCACGTCTGTTTGGTAAGCATTAAGCCTTCTGATGTTCTTGGCTAAACAGTTTCTAACACTTTACATTCAAATAGTCCAACTCATTTTTCAAAACTATGTTTTAACTGGAGGCAGGGTGATGGGTCTAAAGTATTTCATAATATTTAGTGCACTCCACGGCATTCTAAATAAAACATATTAATGTTGTCAACATAAAAACTGAATCCACAATTGACTTTTTTCTAAGGGTCAGAGAATAACATGATTCTATAAGTTATTCACATCAACTCAGTAAAGTGGGAAATTATTATAAAGCCCTCAATGACAAGGTGTTAATTGGTACTCAGGGTAGTATTTTTACTTCATTATTTGTAAGATCACAATTAAGCTTACTAAGGCTAACAGCCTCTAGGTTAACATCTGCTAGGCACTGTGAAAGAGGCATTGCACAATTAAATGTTCCACGTCACAGACAAAATAGTCAGTTTCATTTTTATCACTGTTTTATCAAGTGGTCTACTTGGTTTCTTAATGTGACCAGTATGCATCATATTCCATAATAGCATTCTGAGCCAAATAGTGTTTTCTTTGTGTAAAAATTAACAGTTCATTTTTATTCCCTGTTTTTAAAGATAATAAATTACAGTATGATGTCAACTGTAGAGTCTTTAGGTCGGTATAATAAACATTAGTGTGTTTTAGACTACATGAACTAGTTAAAAAAAACATAAAACATCTCTCTTGAGGCACCTGCCAACATTGGTGTTCAGTGATGGACGGCTGCAGTGAGGTGCCTGCTTCCACGTGTGCCTCCAACCCTTGCCTGCGGAGCCCATGTCAGAGTCATTCCCACAAGAGGGATCTTCAATAAGAAATCACAACTTGAAGCTTCCAAGTAGCCCAATTTTAGTTATGTGGTTTTAATTAATCAGTTAATTTTAGAGATGGAGTCTCACTCTGTTGCCCTGGTTGGTCTCAAACTCCCAGGCTCAAGTGATCCTCCTGCCTCGGCCTTCCAAAGTGCTGGGATTACAGGCACCCCCACTACTGTGCCCAGCTGCAGCTTTGTGGCTTTAAATTCCATTGTTTTTCCCATTCTAATTTCTGAGATTGGTCTAATCACACATAACTAAAGGAGATAAAGTTTTTTCTAGCTGACCTGTGGCTGCTGAGATCTGCAGGAATACTGTGTTTCTTAAAGAATCTGCCTTCAAAAATTAAAAGATTTCTATTTCATTGGTGGAGGATACTACACTTTCATCACTTATCTGAAGCATTCCCAGGACATGCACTATATTGCTAAGAACAGCTTCTGAAATGTTTCTGGCATTGTCCCCAACACAGAATGAGGTACCTCAAGAACTTGTAATAAATTTAAAATGGTTGCATTTTTCTTGCAGAAAACATAAAATAGATTGTTCCCAAAAGAAAAGGGGAAAAATTTATCTGCACTTAAGATAATCATTTCATTCTGCTTTGGCCTGGACTTTCTCAGTTTTAGCAATTAAAGTCCAGTGTCCCAGGAAACCTCTCAGTCCTGGGCAAATCAGGACAGTTGGTCACTCTAACTGTGTTTTAAACACTACGATTGGATCTGGCTGCTACATTTTTTTATTTTCTCCCTTTCTTCTCTCTCCGTCTCATTCTGTGTGTATATGTGTGTTGATACACATATGTATGCATATATATGTACATAGGTATATACATATAAGATATGCAAACATACACATCTACATACACACATGTATATAAATACATACACATAAAGACATAATATACATATGATTATATTTACAGCTTTTTTCACTTAACATGAGTCATGTACTCTCCCAAGTCATTAAATATTCGTCAATTACTTGAATTTTAATTGCTTCATTATAAAAATATGCCATACATAATTAAAACGTTTCATTATGATTGGGCATATATAATTCATGTTTTCATTTAAAAATAATGTTAATTAATATTATTTTGAAAACTCAAGTTTAAAAACCCTCCCCCATGTCTTTACTGCTGTTAAAATGTAAAGCCTTAGTACATATTGCCATATTGCTTGTAGTAGGCAGAATAAAGGACCCTTTGACTAGGCACAGTGGCTCATGCCTGTAACCCCAGCATTTTGGAAGGCCGAGGCAGGCAGATCACTTGAGGTCAGGAGTTTGAGACCAGCTGGGATTACATGCCTGTAATCCCAGCTACTTGGGATGCCAAGGCAGTAGAATCGCTTGAACCCAGGAGGTGGAGGTTGCAGTGAGCTGAGATTACACCACTGCACTCCAGCCTGGATGACAGAGTGAGACTCTGTCTCAGTAAATAAATAACCCCTAAAAGTTCACTCCTTGAACCCTGGAAACTGTGAATCTGTTACCAGGGAGTTAATTTTAATCATATCTGCTTTAGATAATGGCTAACTAGGAAGGAGTTAGAGAAAAGGAGGAGAGAGAGAAAAGGCAGAATAGCCACCTCTTTGGGTAATGCATTCAGGCTGCTGGACCAAACAGCTGCAGGACTTGGGCAGTCCTAAGTTTCACTTTAGCTTTTCACACTAAGATCTCTGTGGATGGAATCCAGGGTACAGACCTTGAGATGGGGAGATTATCCAGGTGGGCTCATTTAATACCACAAGTCCTTGAAAATGGATACTCTTTTCTGAGTCTCATCAGAGAGAGGAGATGGAAGAAGAAGACATGCATAGTATGAACAATACTTGACCCACTATTGCTGGCTTTGAAGATGGAGGAGGGGGGCTCTGGGCCACAGAATACAGAGGCTTCTAGAAGCTGGGAAAGGCTCTTGGCTGACAGCCATTAGGAAAAGGAACATCTCAGTTCAATAACCCAATAACTCAAAGGAACTGAATTCTGCCAATGCCTAGAGCAATCGAAAAAATGGGTCCTTCCCTAGAACTTCTAGACAGAAACACATTCCTGATAATACCTTGGTTTTAGCCTGCTGAAATCTATGTTCAACTTCTGACCTTCAGAATTGTAAGATAATCCATTTATATTGTTTAAGCCACTAATTTTGTGGTAATTTATTAATGCAATAATAGAAAACAAATACATTATTAATCAAAAGTATATGCTACTTTGTTAATAAAAATATCATTGTAGATTTAGGCAAAACTAACTCATAGTGGTAGCACTGAGACTAGGTGCTGTTTTTGGGGGGTATTGACTGGCATCAAATGTGAGGGAGACTGGGGTTTAGAAATGTTCTACAAATATTGATCTGGGTGGCGATTCCTGGGGTGTATATACGTAAAATTGATTTAACTCCTTGAACTGTATTGTAGGAAAGTATTGCCTCAATTTAAAAGTTGTCAGAAAGAAACTATTCCAGTATGAGGTTGTTTAAATTTGTATTAATTGGTTGGTATTTTTGTTTACATGTTCAATGGTTTATGTTTTTATCTGTGAATTATCTGATAGTCTTCTTCACTTAAGAATTCAATTATTTGCCGGGCGCGGTGGCTCACGCCTGTAATCCCAGCACTTAGGGAGGCCGAGGCGGGTGGATCGCGAGGTCAAGAGATCGAGACCATCCTGGTCAACACGGTGAAACTCCGTCTCTACTAAAACTACAAAAAATTAGCTGGGCATGGTGGCGCGTGCCTGTAATCCCAGCTACTCAGGAGGCTGAGGCAGGAGAATTGCCTGAACCCAGGAGGCGGAGGTTGCGGTGAGCCGAGATCGCGCCATTGCGCTCCAGCCTGGGTAACATGAGTGAAACTCCGTCTCAAAAAAAAAAAAAAAAAGAGTTCAATTATTTTTAAAAATTTATTTATAAAAGACTTTAGATCTTCTACCTTTTGTTTATCCAATTTAAAAAAAAAACCACTCTGGGTCATCTTTTACCAATATAGAAGCGCCAGAACTTGAAACATATCCCTAACCTCAGGATTTCCTCTCACAAGAGGGAACTCTTACAAAAAAGCATCTGGGACTGTCCCTGCCAATTGCCTCATAATAACACCGATACACGGAGTCAAATTTTCTTTAGGAATTATGTTTGTATAAATCCCCAGTCCACATGCAAGGCAAGTGTCACACAGAATAAGCTCAGAACGTTTTTATTCTCCACTGATGTGTCTTGACACATTTTCATTTCTTACCTGCATCCAGAGGTAAAAAAATGAAAATAGTAGTAAAAGTCCATTACAAGAAAGCAAAGTGGGATAGTAGCATGCAGGGCATTTATGTCAAGTGCATAATCTCAGCTTGCCTGCTTAGTAGCCATGGGACCTATTTAGATATTATTAGGTCCACCTGCTTCATGTATCAAATGTGGGGATGTACAAGATCATGGATGGCCAATAGGTTTTCAATGCAAGTGTCAACTTGAGAGGTTTATCGGCAAAGATAGTTTATGTGGACTATGAGAAATAGTGATATGATTCTTTACTGGTACCCTCCGTGGGTACAGGATCAGGGAAGAGCCCAGCTCTGGGACATGTTGACTATTTGTAGGCCCGGAGATTATCTGTGTTCCTCTCTATTTTATTCTCCCATGATTGATTATCATCTTGAAATGAGTCCAATCCAAGACCCGGACACTTAGGGCATGAGGAATCAGCAGAGTTCTTTGCTGTTTAGCTCTAGGACAGGCAAGATAGTGGTTAAAACAATGGACTCTTGAGCCAGATTGCCAGGATTTGAATGCTTGGATGTTTTGAATGCTTATCTCAGCTCCCCATGCCACTGTTTTCCTATCAGCAAAATGGGTGTGAATTAAACTAGCTGACACAGGAAATGGGCATTGAAAAGTGAGGTGTTAGCACATGGTAAGTGTTCAATAAATTCGTTGTTATAGCTGTTGATAATGAGAATACAGTGATCAGAGGATGCTAGGCAGAGACCCAGGACATGAACTATTGAAGGATTCCCCTAATTGTCTTCATGCTTCCAGATGAAGACATGATAGAGATGGACCCGCAGGCATGCCAGGTATGCCTGTGCTGTAATGAGGAAATAAAAGGAGTCTCCCCAAAACAGGGAAGCATGAGACCCCAGGATCTTCATATTCACCAGAGGCGCAGAATGCTCTGGACCCCAGAAGGAATAGGAGAAAGATCCCAGGTATGACACATACCCAGAGACACCATGCCAAGTTCTGGAGACAGTTCAGAGCCTATAGTCAGAAAGTCCCTTTGTTTCGCAATTTCCCTCCCTTTGGTTTTGGTTTTAATGTGGATTTCAAAAACCTTTGTGTGAAAAGCTAAAATGAAACTTAAGACTGCTCAAGTTCTGCAGCTGTTTGGTCCAGCAGCCTGAATGCATTCCCTGGGGAGATGGCCATTCTGCCCTTTCTCTCTCCCCTTCTTTTCTCGAACTCCTTCCTAGTTGACCATTATCTAAAGCAGATGCAAAAACTTGCTCATAGTTTAGGAGCTGGTGAATGGGGAGACCACGGTCTGGACCACAAGTTAGTAGCAGACAGGGATCAATTAGCATTGAAAAAGAAACAAATCTCCTGCAGTGGAAGCTGTTCTGTATTAAGTCCTGTGAGTCACAAGTTCTGAAGAATGGCTACATTCTTCAGCTTTATCTCAGATTTATTCAGAGATCACAAAAGTCATAGAAATAATGGAAAGAGACGCTAGAAGGGAGAGATGAAGTGCTTCACAGCAGGTCACACAGCTGGCTTATGGTGATCCAGGGCTGGAGAGGGAGTGAAAGACCACACAGGACTTGGGCAGGTCATGACAAAGACTGCCATGCAAGTTCAAGGCAGTGGGGTCAGAACTGACGTGTGAGAGAACAAAGAAACCTCAGAGAGCATCGGGGTTCTAGTGCTCGACTGAGCTGTACTTCGTATCCCCAGGAAAACTGGTTAAAAACCTGATGGGGGCGCTGTTTCACAACCCAATGTCCTGACTCAGAATCTTGGGATAAGGTCAAGAAATCTGTATTTTCAGAAGTAGTTCTGGTGATTCTGATTCATAGTCAATTTGGAAACCATCAGTCTAGTGAGAAAGGTAAGCCGGGTCTCATGGAAAAAAGATGATTTTCACAGACTAACCTGACACACAGCCTAAATGAAGAGCTGAGGATGCAATGCCCAATGATGTGCAATGCGTTCCTGTTTGGTTGCTGGAAACTGCTCTATCAGAGGCCCCAACATCTCCAGTCTTTTGAGTTTATAGGTTCATACACAGGAGTCAGAGGACAAACAACCTGAGAACTTCTTCAACATAGAGAGATACAGCATTTACCGTTTTCCACTGCCTTCTGCCCAAGCCTAGCCGAGTGCCAGAAACTCTTCTGAGTATCAGTGCATATGGTGATGTTTTAGTTATTTTTATTGCAACTCACTGCGTGCTTCTGCACTTGATTGGCATTTTAGAGTTCATTCCTGATTGGTGTTTGCAGATGAGATCTTGGTGGGAGGAGAAGAAGTGCACAGAACTACCGGATCTGGCATGAGGATGAATGAAGTTGTCTGGTTGCTAATTGCTCCCTGGACTTTGGTTGCATTTAGGGATAGGGATGGGGGGCTTTAATGAAAAATCTATGTCTAGGCAGGCAGTGCCTGAGCTAGGAGTGGGTTCACAGTAATGCAGGTCCCTGGCTGGCATATGATGACAGATTTGAAATGCTTTCCTTTCCAACTCTTCCCTAGCCAATGCACATGGTGATGTTTGCCAAGACATAGTTCCTAGGGCTTGGAAACATGTCATAATATCTGCCAGATTCCCTCACTTCCTGCCTAAAACACGGTATTATCCCCATTTAATGGAGAGAAAAACTGAGGCCCAGAAGGAGAACTTGATATGCCACAGTGCTCAGGGAGTCAGTGCTACTCCTGGAATCTGCATCAATGTCTCTTGCTTCCCGGGGTGAGACTTTCCAGTGCTCCATGCTTCTGAGTGCTTTGCTTTCTATAGAAGCTATCGTTCTCTCCCCAAGACTGGCAGGTATTGGCCCTGCTATTGGTCTTTACTGTTGGTAAGGAGGTGACATTACAGCTAATTTCCATACAAGTAGGCCCCCTTTTGGAAAAAGGAGCTGGCCAAACTCATAGACTGCAGTAGAATCTTAGGGATCATCTAGGAAGAGGAGGCCCTGTCTTTTTAAATGCATGTTTAAAAAGCTCTGCAGTTGGAGCTTACAGGTATAGTGAGAGAGGGAAGTAAACTTGGGGCTCAGGGTAGGCATGCCTCTGAATACTGCCTTATGATATTTTGGTAGCAGGTTCTAGGGGCTGGGTCCCTGGGCCTCCCACTCTGTCCTCTTTACCAAATATCTTCAGTAAGTTCCAGCTGACCCTATTCTTCCTTTGAGCTGCTGCCTCCATCCCTACCATCCATTCTTGCCTGGACCATTGCAGGGACCTGCTCTCAGGTCCTCCTTTCCACATTTCTTCCTGACACAGCCAGCAGCTCTGTCTTACTCATGCATACCTCTGATTAGGCTGCTTCTCTTCCCCACTAGTTCACACACCTTCAGTGTCTTCCCATGACCCTCAGAACTAAACCCAACTGCCCATGTTGATGTTCAAGACTCTCCAAAATGTAGCTCCAAGCTTACATTCTAAAATTTTTAAATGTTTCTCCTATTCCTGGACCAAATTCCAGCCAGACAAGATTTCTGCTCCTTGCCTACTCTTTTGTCCACCCTAAACTAGCTCAGTTGAACCTTCTCCTTTAGTCTCACTCCATCATTTAAGAGAGGTCCTGCTTATGCCTCTTCTTCACTGAGAAGTGTAACCTGACCACTGAATCTATTACCACCTGCTCTTCCTCTGAGGTTTCAATTCACAGACTGTCGCAGTTGAGGATAGGTTGATGATACTGACTGTAGTTAGGGAGAATATTTCAGTGGCTATTGCTATAGATTGGGTGGGAAAGTTCCCCTGGTAGGAAAGAAGGGGTGGTGGGCAGGAGAGGAAGGAAATGGCTGTGGGCTGGTGCTGAACAAGGGACCGTAGTCCTTGGTCCAGGAGATTGGAATTAGGGACTAGAATCAGTGCCAGAGTAGTCTTGTCTGTCTTGAACCTGCATGGAGACCAGCCAAGTCAAAAGGCCATTCATTCATTAGGATCATGCCCTCCCCATCCTAAAACCATGCCCTCACCCAGCTTCACCCTTCCAGCTTCATCTTTTTCAGAAAGAAAATATAACTGCCTAGTTTTATTTTTATTTATTAATATTTACTTATTTATTAGACACAGTATCACTTTGTTCCTCAGGCTGGAATGCAGTGGCATGCTCACAGCTCACTGCAGCCTCAGACTCCTGGGCTCAAGCAATCTACCTGCCTTGGGATCCCAAAATGGTGGATTACAGGCTTGAGTCACTGTTCCGGACCAACTGCCTAATTTTACAAACGATTTTTTTTTTTTTATTGAAAACTACAGAGCTATACAATAGAGTAGACCTGTTCCCCAAACTGGTATCCTAGAAAGAGCCCAGAGACTGCTTCGATGGCCTAGAATTCCAGTTCTGGCTTGTATCAATCTGATTTCTCTTGAAACATATTCCCATTTTTTAGGGGAAAAAAATTTCACCTAAATTCTGAGGGCTCTTCTTGCAGTGACATTCTGAGGGCCCTTATTGATCAGATTGTCCCAGAGGTTGTTAACTTTCCTGAAAAGAGAGAGAGGCTTTACCTGGCTCAGCAAACACCTGGGAACGCATGGTGGCAGCAGGCACAGAAGAGCTGGGGAGACCTTCATGTTAGAGGGCAAGAGTTGGAGGCTTCTGAGATTTTCTTGGCCTCTCTGCTCATTTGGCTGCTTTACTTAATTTTTTAAACCAAATCATGTTATTTTATAGGATGTAAAGAATTAGGGAGAAGGGAGGGAATTCCTTGGCAGAATTATTGTCAAAGAATGATGAGATGAGATCCAAAATCTGCAGAGTAAGCATTGGGTCCTGGGGAGGTTTCCAAGAAGTGGAAAAGGGAAGCAGTGGGCTGGGACTGGACATGTTTTCCATCCATTGCTGAGACTAACGGGGCAGAATAGGAAACGGGGGTGCAGTTATGCCCAGCCTGAAAATAGAAAATGCTGGCCAGACACAGTGGCTCATGCCTATAATCCTAGCACTTTGGGAGGCAGAGGTGGGTAGATCATGAGGTCAGGAGTTCAAGACCAGCCTGACCAATATGATGAAACCTCATCTCTACTAAAAATACAAAAATTAGCTGGGTGTGTTGGCATATGCCTGTAGTCCCAGCTACTTGGGAGGCTGAGGCAGAAGAATCACTTGAACCTGGGAGGTTGCAGTGAGCTGATATCGTGCCACTGCACTCCAGCTTGAGTGACAGAGCGAGATTCCATTTCAAAAACAAAAAAAAATGGAAATGCTCCGAGTTGGATCATCTTATGGACTGCACTTTCTTTGCACTTAAATGTGTCTTCTGTAGAAAAAAGAGGAAGAAATTAAAGTGCGGTCATCAGAGAGATGACTAGACCCAGAATTTGTACTATCCTCAACTCTGTCAGCATCCTCATCATGGACTTAAACTGTGTCTGGGATTCCAAACAGAGATTAGAAAATCCTGTATATTTCTAAACCTTGCCAGCAGGGTTCTAAGTAATACCACTCTTCACAACCCAGAGAGGTATTAATTAGAACTTTGGCTGAATGAGGGCCTCTGGGAATCCTATAGCTATAAAGCTATCTTGTAGCTTTATCTTAGTATCAGAGGACATGTGATGCTGGGTAGCACATGAAGATCTTGGAGAGCTGTGGTTTTCAAACCTTGCTTTAGCTGTCAAAGTCTTCCCCTAAGTAAAATCAAAGAGGAATTCCAATATATCACCAGGGCTAGTGGACTGGTCTGTGTGATGCAGGACCTGGAGGCCTCTGCCTCTCACACCCAGCTCCAGGGAACAACAAAGTGTGAGATGGACTGATCCAGTAAAGCTCTCTCTCCCAAGAACACCTATCAAGGCAAGGTATCTGATGCAATATTGGTGGACAACTTGACGTAGCTTCTAGTTGCTCCGGTGGATGGTTGGTGCAGAGTTGAGAAATTCGGTAGCACACTGCATCAGGTGCCAGCTTGGAAGCATGTCATGAATATTTGTCTAGCTACCCCTGCACTGCACACTCATCTCTGGCTCCATCTTTGGTCATGCAGATCCTTACTATCGACTCCTTGAATTCTTGTTTTTTTCCTCCACTATTCCAAACTTTAGAAATTGTTGTTGACTTTCATCTTCCCTCCTCCATGGAGCCCTGCTAGACTGCTCAGATTTGGTTAGATAATACCCTTTCTACTGCCTGAGTTGTATATTTCATTTATTTGACAGTAAATCTGACATGTCAGGCCTGTATTTTATTTTCTAACCATTAGAGGAGGTTTTCCCTAAGCCCTCTATGAGAAAGAAAGAAGACCTTCTTTCTTCACTGAAAACCTGTGAATGACATGGGCATGGAAGAAGGGACAGGAGCCTTGCCCGGAGGGGACCAGCAGTCTCTTTTGGATGTTGGATCAAGGATAAGTCAAGAGCTATGACCTTCAACTGAACTTCCTCAAGGCAAAGCCTCACGTATCTGTCCTGAGACCAGGCAAAATGCCCACTTTTGTCTATTAGACTGACTCCCTATGCTCATCAATCATTGGATTTGGGAAAGAATGAAAAATAAGAAGCTGTATCTCAGTTTCTATGGCTGGAAACAGTGGGATCATAGTGTTATAAGGGTAAAATGAATTGAAAAATGAAAAGTGCTTTAAACAGCGGCTAGCATGTAGTAAGTTCTCAGTAAGCTTAACAGTCATTATTTTCAGGAACTTCAGAAGAAGCATGGCTAGAAAGTGCTAGGAAGGGACTCAAAGTGTAAGACAATAACATTCTCATGATTTCTTCCAAACAGAGGCTCATGCTTCCAAATTGAGACATCTTGCAGTGGGCATGGTTTTCCAAGGAATGCCTTGTGTTGTGGAAAAGAAATGATGAGGAATTCAAGAGAGAAGAAAGAGGTCCAAGATATCTTGACAAGGATCAGGTGTTGGGAGTGCTGCAGCCTTCAGATGGAAGGGATAGAAGGGACAGCAGTTTCTGAGTGATATCAGTGTCATAACTTGGTGGGACTTCATTGACACCAGGCAGTTTATCTGCTATTTTAATTTTGCAGATTACCTTCCCGGATTTCAGCTTGACTACCTGCAGAACTTGAGTTTGGGAATGTTAGGCCAGCATTTCAGACCATCTGGATTTGGCTGTTCTGCCCAGCTCAGCTCTGCAGAGAGTGGGTGGCTGTCCAGCTTCTTTCTGTTTCTCTTTTTTGGTGACTCCCTGGCAGCGGCCATCTAAAGTGGATTCAATTCACATTTTTTTCTACTGGGGAATGAGAAACCTGTGGTCAGGAATAACTCCTGATGGAGGCTGGAAATTAGTCACTTGTGGTGAAAACAAATCTCCTGGCTTCTTCCCTGGTCCCCCCAAAATACAGAACCATTAGATGGGAGTAAATCTGAAAACATGAACTCCCAGCTTTGTTCATTGTGTCAGATTCCCTCTGAGACTACACAATTAGAGGAAGAATTGAAGAGGACCTGAGAACCATTGTTTTCCACCCTGTCCTTTCGCAGAAAAACTGAGACCCAAGGACAGAAACAAAATCCTTAAAGTCATGCAGCATTAATATTCCTGTTAGTAGGCCCAGGTGTCTCCGTGCTCAGGTCCTGGATATATCCCACAAGGCTTTTACTACAGTATACTCTCTCATTCTGGGCCTCATCGCTCCCTTCCACAAGACAGAACCAGCTGATATTTGCTACCAGCCTTTCCCAAACTTGCTTTGAAGTTCTTGGAAGAAACATTCCATAAACTTATTTGCATAGCGTTTAGCGATGCAGCTGACATGCAGTAGAAACTCAATAAATAATGACGGCTACTTGTGTTGAATTTGTTCTCCAGGCCAGGAGCCACAGAATGGATGTGTGTTATCTAATTTAATCCTTCTGATCGACTCTGAAGTAAATGCTTTTTTTTTTTTTTTTTGAGACGGAGTTTCGCTCTTGTTACCCAGGCTGGAGTGCAATGGCGCGATCTCGGCTCACCGCAACCTCCGCCTCCTGGGTTCAGGCAATTCTCCTGCCTCAGCCCCCTGAGTAGCTGGGATTACAGGCACCCGCCACCATGCCCAGCTAATTTTTTGTATTTTTAGTAGAGACGGGGTTTCACCATGTTGACCAGGATGGTCTCGATCTCTTGACCTCGTGATCCACCCGCCTCGGCCTCCCAAAGTGCTGGGATTACAGGCTTGAGCCACCGCGCCCGGCCGAAGTAAATACTTTTATGGTGCTTGTTATAAAGATAAAAGAACTGAGTCTTAGAGAAGCCAAGTATCTTACTCACAAGGCGCATGAACGCACTCTAACTACGCTGAGCATGTACCCATATGCCTTTGTTTTCAGTGCTACTTACCTATTGTTTCACATAATCCTCCTATGGTAGGCGTCTTTAGCCCTACTTTACCAGGGAAATTAAGTGATTTGGGGGCAAACCACAGCTGGAGCAAATCCAGGAGCTAGCATAGGGTCTTCTAGCCCCATCCCTACTCTAATACATTGAACTAGAATCTTTGGGGAATATAATTTAGAATCTGTGCTTTTAGACAAGTCCCTGGTGATTTTAATACACAGCCAATTAGAAGCCATATATCTAGTTTAAGAACCTGTTTTGTGGCTGAGTAAACTAATGCCCAGTGAGAAAACAGAAGTTTCCCAAAGTTATCTCACAAGGTGGCTGCACAGCAAAAGCCAGGACCTGTTGATCACACATGAGGCCCAGGCCCTGCATCACGTAGTAGCTGCTATGTTGCTTTACCTAGGCCCCACCCACCTGCCTGGACCAAGATAGTCATTCTCTTGGCTTTTGCAGCATCAGTGGTCAATAAATCTCTGCTGAGTGGCTCTCTGTGGGTTGCTCTTGGCTGCAGAGAGCTGCTTTCCTCAAGGTCACATCTGTACTTCTAGGGGTAATCCACATGCAATAATTGGTTGATGTAGGTATAGATACTCCTGCTCCATATCTCCTGAATTGGGCCTGTTCAATTCTGAAGGGTCATTTCAGCTTCAGAATACCCCATGGGATGAGTCTGGGGGCATAAAGGAACACCCCCTCAAAAGTTAAAGACTAATAATTGCATCTCATGTCTCCACCTTTTAGAAAGAAGCACAGTGCCCAGTAGGTAGCTTACCTATACTTAGAAGGGAGGGCTACTTACATACACAGAAAGTTATCAGTTGTGATTGGGATGCTGAGCAGGAATGGGCTCTGCAGTGGGTTCAGGTTGTGCCGTAAGAGATCCTATGGTTTGGGTCATAAACCAGGCAGACCTGATGGTATTAGAGTTAACTGGGATGCGAAAAGAGGCCCACTGGGCCTTGTGAAATCTATGGTTTAGTAGAAGAACCTGGGATTTTGGAGCAAAGTCAGGCCATCTGAAGAGGAGAACTTGTATCTTTTGAAAAAAAAAAAAAAATTCCCAGTGTGCTATTGAACCCGTGCAGAGACAGGGAGCCTGACCATGGGAAATCAAATGATTTTGTAGCCAAAATTTTGCATACTTTGCTCACCATGAGCTGGGTTCAGTCAAACCCACCAAATCATAATGCCAGGTGTGCCCAGCAGCAATTTATTGTAAGATTGAGGTAGTGCATTGGGATTGGGCACAGCAGTGTCAGAGGGCATTGCACAGTAAACCATATGAGCAGATGGCTCAGACCCCCATGTCATCCATACTGCATGCCACTCCACACCCATGGCTGCCTGGGTATCACGTATAACAAGCTGATTGAGGAAGTAAAAGGCTGAGCATGGTTCACAGATGGTTCAGCTCAGCATGTGGATACAAACGAAAAATGGATGCCAGCTGCTCTGCAGGCCAACGCAGGGATAGCCTTGAAAGGGAGAAGTGAGGGGAAATCCTCTCAAGGGATAGAGTTCGAGCAACTTTCTTAAACCAGTCATTGACTTGTATTTACAGAGAGGTGGCCTCAGGTTGAAATATATACGGACTCATAGATCGTGTTGAATGGTCTGCATCATTGGTCAGGGACCTGGAAAGACAAAGGTAAAAAATCTAGGGGAAAGGGGTTCTGGGAGAGAGGCATGTGGATGAACCTATGAGACAGGGCAGAGTATGTAAAGATGTGGTGCTAATCCCATCAGGGAATGTGAACAAAAAGAATGACTAAGGTGACACAATTACTCAGCCCACTGGCATTAGCCAGCTTCTGTTATTGGTCACCACAGTGCTGGGACAGTGAGAATATGAGCAAAACCATCATGGTAGCAGCTTAGATTACACACGGACTCTGTAGCAAGGGCTCCTGCTCTCCGAGAATGATGTAGCTGAATGTCCAACCTGCCAGTAACATAGGCCAGTTGTTAATTCCCAGCTATGGCATCATACATCAGGGAGACTACCAGCCATTTGGTGGAAAGCACAGGTTTGATTACATTGCACCTATTCGACTCTGAAAAGAGCAATGACTCATCTTAACTAGATTAGACACGCTTTCTAGGTATAAGTTTGCCATTTCTGTTTCCAGTACCTTAGCCAGCACCATTATCTGAGAGCTTCACTGGCATGAGATGCCACATGACATCACTATAGACTGGAAGATACACTACAGCAAATAAGGTGCAGCACTGGGTGTATGACCATGAGATCCACTGACCCTGCTGTATACCTGTGTTATCCACAGGCTTCCAGGCTGATAGAGTAATGGAATGGCTTGCTGAAGGCATAGTTAAGGCATCAAATTGGAAAGAATATCCTACAAGGAAGAAATACCATCCCCTAGGATTCAACATACACCCTAAGTCAACTAATATATGATGCTGTATTCTCAACAGGTAAAATTCATAGATCCAAGTATCAGAGGTGGAAGTAAAAGTTGCCCTACTTACCATCACTCCCAGTGACCCACTTTGGGGGATTTGTGCACATCAGGGCTATGTGGATTTAGAAATCCTGTTTCTCAGTGGAAGAATGCTTACCCCTTGGTTCCTAGAGGAAGTCTCACTAATCCTCAGCTGTGGCTTTACTCTATCTCTTTAGACTTGCAGGCCAAAAAACTAACAGGCAAGGAGAGGAAGAGGTCACCATCCTGGCCAGGGTAATGGACCTTAATCATCAGAAGGGGTTGAGGTGGAGCTACTTATAGTCAATAGGGGTAGATAATATGTTAGGCATCTGGGTGACCCATTTGGATGTCTCCTGACCCAATTTTAATGGCAAATGGACAATAGTAACAGCCATATCCTTGTCCTGAGAAAAGTATGGAGACCAGGGGCTGAACCCCTCGGAGATTCAGGGTCAACCCTGAAGGCAAGCCACCTAGATCAGCAGAGGCATGCACTGAGGGTGAGGATGATCTAGAATGAGTGTTCTAGGAGCAGATTGATAAGCATCATTTCTAACCTCAAGACTAGTTGCAGCTGTTGGAGGTGGCTACTGTTCACCAACCTTCCTCTTGTAATTTTCCTAAGGAAATGAGGCTCAACAGATTCCTGGATGAGTTTTCCAGAATTTTGTATATAAGCAAGTGGACTTGAATGGCACAAGGGGTGGGTTATGGTGGAGTTCATAGTGTGGGGCCCAAATTTTTCCCTTCCGTGTCTAAAGTGCTTCTTCCCCAGCTGCTCTGAGTGTTGGCAGCCAATGCCTCTCAGCTGAATTTCCTCTGTGAGACCTGCCCTCAGCTGAAGACAGCTGCCTTGCCTAGAGTTGTGTCCTCTTCCAGGAGCAGCCAGCAGCCAGGACTGGTTCAGATAGGGGTAGAAAACCGGGCCCCTCGACCTCATTTGTGCCATCCCAGTTCTAACGCTCCCTGTGGGATTGCTGAGATCTGGGCTGTGATTGCACCACAATATCAAGTCTCCTTCTTACTCTCAGCAAACCCTGCTTCAACATCTTCATCTAAGAGTTTACTTTCCAGAGAAACCAGTTGGTGACATCCCTGATTCCTAGTTGAGATCTGTGTGACATCAGAAAAGGTAAACAACCCCAATGCTTTGTGCCCAGAGTTTTATACTCCAGGCCCTGGTGATGCTATTCCAATTGGAGGTGAATTGTGTTCAGGATTCCTTGAGAGAGGACAGAGTAACCTGGCATGGGGGATATGAGCAAATTCTGTTCAGTCCTTCACAAACAGAGGGTACCTCTTCCCTCTACTCCCCTTCTTGATCTCCTCTTCAAGGTTGACCTGAAACCTGAGGGTCTACTGATCCCAATGAGCTATTCCGTGGCCATCCCATGGCTGGTGCCTTCCTCTTGGGCATACTGACCTCTGGAGGTACATCCTGACTGATGTTTAGGGCTGAAGTTTGCTAGGTTGTAGGAGAGGCAGAGAGGTTTGTTGTACTCAGTGTAAGAACCAGTGATTGCTCTGAGTGAGAGCCCTTCTGTAGTAGATACACAAAGCTCTCTGATGGTTCCTGGAGTCCATGCTTGTACTTGAGGCTCTCATAGAGAACTCTTACAGAAATAGAGAAATTGTACCAGCTACCCTGGCCCCTGTCTGACTTGGGCTTATGAGTATAGAATCTTCTGACAACATTCCCTCCCCCAGTGGGTGGAGCTAGTGATGCTTTCCAAGAGGCAGTACTCTCAGAATAGGAGAGCTTGGTGGGTCATTGGTCAGATCCTTTAAAAGATATTAATATACCCCTATTATGAATGGTGTAACTAAAGCCCAAAGTAACAGTGACAGAGAGCAGTTCTCTGTCTGGGATGAAACTGAGGTCATCTGCCTCCTAGATCAGTGCCCTTCCTAATGCCTCACTCTGTTTTTTATATTGCCTTGTGCCATGGCCACCACACATAGTGGTCCAAGGGGGGCTGTCTTATGGATGGTGCCCTTGGGAGCTTTGCGTGCAGTGGCCCTGCTGGGCATGTATGACACAGCAGGCCATTGTCCCTCCAGATCAATGGCCTTAGACCACACAGAGTTACACCAGCAGGGTACCTGTGACCCTTTTCTCCCCTTGGGGACAGAGTTGATCTCTGTGTTCAGGAACATGGGTAACATGACCAATAGAAATGCAGGCTGATTTTGTATGCTGAAAGGGAATTCTGATTTAAGCTGCTTATACATAAAGATGAGGTCCTGTCCATTTGATTGGAAGCTCTCAGGCTGTTAAAGTTAAGGTGTGAGTAAAGAGTGATAGAGAAAGTTAATTTTCTGAGTCTAAGAAGCTAACCTTTAATTACAGGTTTGTGGCATTTAGAAAGTGTCCGTGTCACTGGTTCTACTCCATCCACAGTATTTGGTGTTCCACCCTGCCTTGGCCATTCTTGCAATTACCTTCTCCTCTCCCCTCCCCACCATCTACCAATGCCCGGTTCCGTAACCCCCATACACTGCAATAGTGAGTGAAGTTCTCCCTTCTCTTCCCAATCCAGCCCATGGGCACCTGGCTGCTCTTCCTGAAGCCCCTCATAGTGTGGTCATGGCTCTTCTTGCCACTGAACTAAAACTTGCAGTGCCTGCTATTCCTAGAGTGACCACATGCTCCAGTTAGCTTAGGGCAGAGTTAATTTATATATGTTGTTCCAAAATAATAATGAATAATATCACTTTTTTCTCTCAAAAGCATCCGAACTTGGCTGGTAAGAATGTTCACCTTACAGGGCGCACAAATTCTACTCCTAGACAGCCTGGCCTGAAACTTCTTTCCAAGCTTCCCCACCATTTCACACATACTCCAACACTGACACCTTTTGATGAGCTCCCACCCAGCGGGGCAAATACACCATGATCATTCCTTCTTCTTGGATTTAGCCCAAGCAACACCTCTTCTCTTCCACCTAGACTGAAATACCTCCATCAGAGCCTCTCTACTTTGTGCATGCACCAAGACCTACTTTCAGCTCCGCCTCACCTGTAAATCCTTCACCTAAACCTCTGGTCAAGGGTCATTTAGCTTTCCTCTGATTTTCCCAATGTTGGTCATGTCTGCCTCGTCTGGTTGGAAGATGGACGAGTAGGGTCGGGTAGAGGGAGATACCATGGGGCTGTTAAAATAGGAAATAACTGTTGAAAATGGGAATCAGAGGGCTGGAAGGGGTTTGTCAGTTTCACCCTGCATTTCAATGAAGACCACCTAAGCCAAAAAGTCATTTCCCAGGAACACAGTTCCCACCCCCACAACCAAGCCCCTCCCACCCACTGTTATCTTTCTCCCGTTCAGCTCAGTGTGGATTTCCCACCAAAAATTACAACTGGGGACTATAATACAATATGCACATATTTTATGTCTCCATAAAACAACATTTACTTCCATTTAATGAGTCACACATTGGGTTTACAAAAACAATGCAATTTTCATGCTGATGCTCTTTGCCAGGGCCTTTACAAGATTCCAGGGAAGAAGCGGGGAGATGGGGAACATTGCCAACACATGCAAGGGGATCCAACTGGGGCTCCCTGAGGGTAATGGGCCTGCACAAAGCTTTACAGTTTAAAAATAACTGATATTCGTGGAAAAGTTTTAAAGCCTCAATAAATTAAATGCAATGGACTTTAAATATATGTATAGATATATATATAATAAAACCCATTCCTTTTGGATGATAATGAGGTTATCTCAGAATGTATTATAAGAAAGGAAAAAAAATCAACCAACACTCAGGCTCTGGTTTGGTTTCAAAAATGGTGATTATTTATGGCTTTGGAGTTGAAGATTTTTGGTCCAGGTACTTCATGGAATCCTTCACCCACTTCGCCTTGGGGTCAGCACAGATGTCCTTGCCCAGTTTGGTCTTGAAGCTGTGAGAGACAGAGGATGCAATTGAAAAGATTGTTTTGAAAATTCTTCCCATTTTACCCTAAATATTTCAGGACCATTTGACATTGGGAAAGAGTTGCCATGGGAGCGAGGAAGGATGAGACTCCCGGGTTAGATGCTGCTCTTGATGGCCTAGTAAAGTCATCTTTGCTCTTGACTTTGATGTGACCTCAACAAGCTCCCAGGCAGGGAGCTGGGAGTGAATATTCACTTGTGAAAATATATGAATTGGACTGTAGAAGTTAAACTGTCAGAATCTATGACTCCTAGTAACTGTGACACAGTTCTTGACTCTGTGCCTGAGGCATTAATTTTTTGTCTAGGGGAGGATGAGCTTTGTTTACTTACACCACAGCATTATAGGGACATCTGCCACTGTTGATTCTTCTGTAACTCTCCAGTCGCTTAAGGGGTATCTTCTTATTGGCCAGGGTAAAGCAGCAGGAGGTTGGGACGAAAGCTGAATTTTGGGGAAAAACAAGAACAGAAAAAAAATGAGCCACTTGATGATACATAGACATTTCCAAGCGTGACTTTGTAAGGGAAGTTAGGAGAAGGCAAGGAATTGCAAGAGGTGGAGGTAGAATCTCTCTGCTCTGAAGTCCTGAGTGTCTGGAGGATGCTGTCCTGTGCCTTCAGCATCCTCCCCTGTGCATTAAGGACTCATCATTACAGTTGAGCGTACGAAAAAAGCTTGGTCAATGTGACAAACACTAGCTCTGTCATTATAAATACCTATGTGGCCATGTGATAGTTATGGTGTTATTCACCAAATTTTCTCCATCTTCTGCTTTTGAGACACAAGGTGGACTTGTATTTCTTGACCACTTTTGTTTGGTTGAAGGCATTAATTAGTTTTGATCAATAAGAGAGGGGACAAAGTGACATGTGTCATTTTTGAGCCACAGTGCATTCCTTATACAAGACTCCTGAGAGCTTTCTTTTTCTTTATCATAGTATTCCTCAATGTTCCCGAGGGCAACTTTCCCGTCAGTCTAGAATCCTGAGTATAAAATGCAGCAGCCTGAGCCCATGCATTGTAGATATGTAGTACAAGTGACAAAGTAACTTTTGCTAATTTAGTTAATTCTGTTAAGTCATTGATAAGTTGGAACTGTTTGTTACCATGGCATGCACTGGCTGAGTGAGACTGACACACTCAGTAAATTTGTCACCAGAGTATGGGAAAATGAGTTATGCAACAAATCACCTAGATAATTTTCCCAAACAGTGTCAAAATATGTCACCTCAAGAGATCCCCCTGGAACCTCATTCTTCTCTTAGCCACTGTCTCTGAAAGCTGTCCTGGAGTCAAGTTAATGTGAGCTTCTAATCAATAGATTTCCCACCTCCCCTACTTCCAAAAATGCCCACCATGCCCACAGTAAGAAAGAGCCTTCCTTTAGTGTGCCCCATTCCCAAACACTGTAAGGGTAGCTGAGTATGGATGCACTCAGCATCCCTCTTGAATGTGGGGAACAGCCTCGGGGGCCTGGGCTTCTAGTTCTGGCTCTTCCAGTGACTGGATGTGAGGTTGAGACATTTCTTGTCCACTCACAAAACCTGCTTCCCTATCTTTCAAATGGAGAATTTGCAGTGATTCTCTAAAGATTCTTGCTGACCTGGTATCTCTGGAGGTGGTTACCTTTCCTGTAAGGAGTTGGGGGGCTTACCTGGCTGAGCGAGCCCCTGGGGGCTGAAGGCAGCTGCTATGAGCAGCAGCCACAGAAATGTTGCGGAGACCTTCATGCTGGAGGCTGACGGTATGAGCTTTGGCATGAGAGGTGGTGGTTTCTGGGTTGATCTCAATCCCTCTGCTCCTCTGGCTGATCTGCCTGCCTTTTATAGGGAGCAGATGGTGTGAGAACTTCCATGGAAGCCTTTGCATACGCAGGGTCATGATAAAGGGGGGTCCTGACTTGCTGACCAAATTCCGGATCTTAGGAAGTCAAGCAGAACAGAAGAGAGGCAAGCCGTGGGAGGAGCTCAATCTATTTTTTTATTTATCTGGACCTTGCCATGATAAAGAAGGGAAATATGTCATTATGAAATTAAATTAAACATCCGTAGTAGGGGAGAGAAGCAAGGAAACCAAGGGCTTGGGGAATGGATGAGTTGAAATTAAACATCTGTAGTGGAGGAAAGGAGCAAGGAAACCAAGGGCCTTGAGGATGAGTTGATCTAAGAATCTCCCTTGATTCCTGTGCTCACATGGTGGTCTTGAGGATTTTGGAGGCCAGGAAGGGGCCCTAAAACTTCCATTAGGCTCCCATCCAGATGCAAGGAGAGCTCAGCAGCCCTGCATATGGTTGCATCTCTGTGAACCAGGAAGGACCACACACTACAGCTTTGCCGCTGTGTTTTAAGATAGTGGTCATAAAATCTTAGTGCCCTGCAATTTTAGCACGACAGGACATCACAACTGGGTAGTTTCTATTAATCTTGACTTCTGGGGCACTTTTAAACCATTTGCTTAGCTGATAAAGCCCTTTTCCAAATGGAATTAAACTCCAACTCATCAAATACACCTTAGTGAAGTGGGTTTGTTTGAAACAGAATAGACATTCTCCTGTGCCCTTATACCCCAGGTGTCTAGGGAACACATTTGGAAAATCACTCATCTAGTTCCCCTCTCCCTCTCTGAGCACACATTGCAGACAAAGTATCGATGGCTAAAAATATCAAAGAGAGAGGGGGAACAAGATCCCATACATAGCCCCTTGTTTATAACACTAGGCCTACTAGTTGGAGAGGGTATAAGGGAGGCAAAGTCTTTAATGGAGTCACTGCAGTGGATTACAGCCTTGAATACTGGTGTGGAGGTACTGTTAACCTATTTCCTGGCTTTTCCTGTGCACTCTCATATCAAATTGATTGATTGATATGGTAGCACAGACAGAGTGTTAAAGACTCTGAGGACTTGCTTTTGGTTAGTCAGATACTGTGTTGTGGTTGACTGGTGATGTCTGCCATGGGCACAGGGTTAGAGAGGGCTCTTGCTGTCCTACAAGGTCTCTGAGTGCCCATCCAGGATACTTGATCTATAATTACCAAATAGAGGCCGAAAAGCTTGGGTCTTCCCTGTTCTTTCCTGCTGTATTCCAGGTGGGTTGGTCTAATGTAGAGTCTGAATCCAATATGTCTGCATTTGGATGATGGCTCTGTGACTGACTGACTAGCTGTGATACCGTGGACAACTTACTGAACCACTCTCTGCTGGGTTAGAGCAGGATACTAATCATATGTACTTTAGGAAATTGTTGTGTGAATTAAATGAGTTCATTTATCTAAAGTGCGTAGAAGAATGATTAGATCACTATGGGTACTTAGTGAGTAGAAGTTAATATTTTTTATTATTAGAAAATGGGGCCGGGCATAGTGGCTCATGTTTGCAATCCCAGCATTTTGGGAGGCTGAGGTGGACAGATTATTTAAGTCAGGAGTTCAAAACCTGTCTGGCCAACATGTTGAAACCCTGTCTCTACTAAAAATACAAAAACTTAGCTAGGCATGGTGGCACTTGCCAGAAGTCTCAGCTACTTAGGAAGCTGAAGCACAAGAATTGCTTGAACACAGGTTGCAGTGGGCAGAAATCATGCCATGCCACTGCACTCCAACCTGGGAAAAGTGTGAGACTCCATCTCACACACACACAAAAAAATAATAATTGTTTGTGTGTGGGAGCAGATTGGGAGAATGCTGGGAAAGGACTCTGAGTCTGGATGTTTCTCCAAATAGTCTTCTAACTTTTTCCACTACTTCCAAGTACAGGCATGTTACCCCAGGGTTGGTTTCCAAGAATGCCTGCACATGTAAAAGATATGAGGTTTTAAAAAATGTATCAGTAGAATAAATTTGGAATATTCTTGACCGCAGAGGTTTTTGTCTGACGTGGTTTAATGATTGTTCCTGTAGTAAGAATAATTTCATAACTCTGGCAGGAATTTAAAGGGCGTGATCAGCAAGTGACTCTTCATTTTTGTGTTTCCCTCAAAAAATGGCCTTGATTTTACTTTGGATTTACTCCGAACCTGAAAAACCTCAGTGGCTCAGTGGAAATGAATAAAATCAGTCTTTCGACATCCAAGCCCTGCAGTTGTTTCATCCATCTCCCTGGCTGTCCTTAGCAAGTGGGGGCAGCTTCAAGAGCTTTATCTCATTTTTTTTTGGAGGTTTCCTTTTCAGCAGTGGTCTAGAGTAGACCCATTACCTGCCTGTGATTTGGTACCTGATAAATGGGGGGCCTTGATCAGGAATGATCCTGAGTGATGGACAGAAATGGATCCCCGCCTTGTGAAAACAAAATCTTGACTTCTAAATAGTTATTTTTTCTCTTTCTTTTGGAAGTGGTATTTATTATTATTATTATTATACTTTAAGTTCTGGGATACATGTGCAGAATGTGCAGGTTTGTCACATAGGTATACATGTGCCATGGTGCTTTTCTGCATCCATCAACCCGTCATCTACATTAGGTCTTTGTCCTAATGATCTCCCTCCCCTTGCCCCCAACTCACCAACAGACCCCAGTGTGAGATGTTCTCCTCCCTGTGTTCATGTGTTCTCATTGTTCAACTCCCACTTATGAGTGAGAACATGTGGTGTTTGACTTTCTGTTCCTGTGTAAGTTTGCTGAGAAGGATGGCTTCCAGCTTCATCCATATCCCTGCAAAGGGCATGAACTCATTCTTTTTTATGGCTGCATAGTATTCCATGGTGTATATGTGCCACATTTTCTTTATTCAGTCTATCATTAATGGGCATTCGGGTTGGTTCCAAGTCTGCTATTGTAAATAGTGCTGCAATAAACACACATGTGCATGTGTCTTTATAGTAGAATAATTTATAATCCTTTGAGTACATACACGGTAATGGAATTACTGGGTCAAATGGTATTTCTGGTTCTAGATCCTTGAGGAATTGCCACACTGTCTTCCACAATGGTTGAACTAGTTTATACTCACACCAGCAGTATAAAAGCATTCCCATTTCTCCACATCCTCTCCAGCATCTGCGGTTTCCTGACTTTTTTTTTTTTTTGAGACGGAGTTTAGCTCCTGTTACCCAGACTGGAGTGCAATGGCGCGATCTCGGCTCACCGCAACCTCCGCCTCCTGGGTTCAGGCAATTCTCCTGCCTCAGCCTCCTGAGTAGCTGGGATTACAGGCACGCGCCACCATGCCCAGCTAATTTTTTGTAGTTTTAGTAGAGACAGGGTTTCACCATGTTGACCAGGATGGTCTTGGTCTCTTGACCTTGTGATCCACCCGCCTCGGCCTCCCAAAGTGCTGGGATTACAGGTGTGAGCCACCGAGTTTCCTGACTTTTTAATGATCACTATTCTAACTGGCTTGTGATAGTATCTCATTTTGTTTTTGATTTACATTTTTCTAATGATCAGTGATGATGAGCTTTTTTTCATATGTTTGTTGGCCAGATAAATGTCTTCTTTTGAGAAGTGTCTGTTTATATCTTTCACCCACTTTTTGATGGAGTTGTTTGGTTTTATCTTATAAATTTGTTTAAATTCGTTGTAGATTCTGGATATTAGCCCTTTGTCAGGTGGATAGATCACAAAATTTTTCTCCCATTCTGTAGGCTGCATGTTCACCCTAATAATCGTTTCTTTTGCTATGCAGAAGAAGCTCTTTAGCTTAATTAGGTCTCATTTGTCAATTGTGGCTTTTGTTGCAATTGCTTTTGGTATTTTAGTCATGAAGACTTTGCCCATGCCTACATCCTGAATGGTATTGCCTAGGTTTTCTTCTAGGCTTCTTATGGTTTTCGGTCTTATTGCTGTCTTTAATCCATCTTGAGTTAATTTTTGCATAAGGTGTAAGGAAGGGCTTCAGTTTTAGTTTCTGCATATGGCTGGTCAGTTTTCCCATCACCATTTATTAAATAGGAAACCCTTTCCCCATTGCTTGTTTTTGTCAGGTTTGTTGAAGATAAGATGGTTGTAGATTTGTGGTGTTATTTCTGCGGTCTCTGTTCTGTTTCATTGGTCT
The DNA here is from genome assembly GCF_009761245.1 of Sapajus apella. Taxonomy (NCBI): domain Eukaryota; kingdom Metazoa; phylum Chordata; class Mammalia; order Primates; family Cebidae; genus Sapajus; species Sapajus apella. The sequence continues at coordinate 33,537,910 of NW_022436952.1, forward strand.
ATATATCTGTTTTGGTACCAGTGCCATGCTGTTTTGTTTACTGTAGGCTTGTAGTATAGTTTGAAGTCAGGTACTGTGATGTCTCCAGCTTTGTTCATTTTGCTGATGATTGTTTTGGCTATATGGGCTCTTTTTTGGTTCCATATGAAATTTAAAGTAGTTTTTTCTAATTCTGTGAAGAAAGTCAGTGGTAGCTTGATGGGAACAGCATCAAATCTATAAATTACTTTGGGAAGTATGGCCATTTTTACAGTATTGATTCTCCCTATCCATGAGCATGGAATGTTTTTCCATTTGTTTGTGTCCTCTTTTATTTCCTTGAGCAGTGGTTTGTAGTTCTCCTTGAAGAGGTCCTTCACATCCCTTGTAAGTTGTATTCCTAGGTATTTTATTCTCTTTGTAGCAACTGTGAAAAGGAGTTCACTCATGATTTGGCTCTTTGTTTGTCTATTATTGGCGTATAGGAATGCTTGTAATTTTTACACCTTGATTTTGTATCCTGAGACTTTGCTGAAGTTGTTTATAAGCTTAAGGAGTTTTGGGGCTGAGATGATGGGGTTGTTTAAATATACAATCTTGTCATCTGCAAACAGACACAATTTGACTTACTCTCTTCCTGTTTGAATACCTTTATTTCTTTCTCTTGCCTGATTGCCCTGGCCAGAACTTCCAATACTATGTTGAATAGGTGAGAGAGGGCATCCTTGTCTTGTGCCAGTTTTCAAAAGGGAATGCTTCCAGCTTTTGCCCATTCACTATGATATTGGTTGTCCGTTTGTCATAAATAGCTCTTATTATTTTTAGATATGATTCATCAACACCTAGTTTATTGAGTGTTTTTAGCATGAAGGGATGTTGAATTTTATCAAAAGCCTTTTCTGCATCTTTTGAGATAATCATGTGGTTTTTGTCATTTGTTCTGTTTATGTGATAGATTACATTTATTGATTTGCATATATTGAACCAGCTTGCATCCCAGGGATGAAGCTGACTCAATCATGGTGGATAAGCTTTTTGATGTGCTGCTGGCTTTGGTTTGCCAGTATTTTATTGAGTATTTTTGCAATGTTTCAATGTTTTTCAGGGATATTGGCCTTAAATTTTCCTTTTTTGTTGTGTCCCTGCCAGGTTTTGACCACATAAAAAGAGTTAGGGAGGAATCCCTCTTTTTCTATTGTTTGGAATAGTTTCAGAAGGAATGGTACCAGCTCTGCTTTGTGTCTCTGATAGAATTCAGCTGTGAATTCATCTGGTCCTGGCCTTGGTTTTTTTTGTTTTTTGTTTTTCTGTTTTTTTGTTTTTGTTTTTGGTTGGTAGGCTATTAATTACTGCCTCTATTTCAGAACTTGTTATTGGTCTATTCGGGTATTCAACTTCTTGATTTAGACTTGGGAGGGTGTATGTGTCCAGGGGTTTATCCATTTCTTCTAAATTTTCTAGTTTATTTGCACAGAGGTGTTTATAGTATTCTCTGATAGTAGTTTGTATTTCTGTGGGATCTGTGATGATATCCCCTTTATCATTTTTATTGTGTCTATTTGATTCTTCTCTCTTTTCTCCTTTATTAGTCTGGCTAGCATTCTATCTACTTTGTTAATCTTTTCAAAAAACCAGTTCTTAGATTCATTGATTTTTTTGAAGGGTTTTTCGTGTCTCTATCTCCTTCAGTTCGCTCTGACCTTAGTGATTTCTTGTCTTCTGCTTGAATTTGTTTGCTCTTGCCTCTCTAGTTCTTCTAATTGTGATGTTAGGGTGTCGATTTTAGATCTTTCCTGCTTTCTCCTCTGGGTAGTTAGTGCTAGAAATTTCCCTCTGAACACTGCTTTCTTTAGCTGTGTCCCAGAGATTCTGGTACTTTGTGTCTTTTTTCTCATTAGTTTCAAAGAACTTATTTATTTCTGCCTTAATTTTTTTATTTACGCAGGAGTCATTCAGGAGCATGTTGTTCAGTTACCATGTAGTTATGCAGATTTGAATAATTTCTTAATCCTGAGTTCTAATTTGAAATTGCACTGTGGTCTGAGAAACTGTTATGATTTCCATTCTTTTGCATTTGCTAAGGAGTGTTTTACTTCCAATTATGTGGTCAATTTTAGAATAAGTGCTATGTGGTGCTAAGAAAAATGTATATTCTGTTGATTTGGGGTGGAGAGTTCTGTAGATGTCTATTATGTCTGCTACTATTAGATATCTAATAAATATCTAATAGTAGATGTCTATTATGGTCCAGAACTGAGTTCAAGTCCTAAATATTCTTGTTAAGTTTCTGTCTCATTGATCTGTCTAATATTGACAGTGGGATGTTAAAGTTTCCCACTATTATTCTGTGGGAGTCTAAGTCTCTTTGTAGGTCTCTAAGAACTTGCTTTATGAATCTGGGTGCTCCTGTATTGTGTGTGTATATATATTTAGGATAGTTAGCGCTTCTTGTTGCATTGATCCCTTTACCATTATGTAATGCCCTTCTTTATCTTTTATGATCTTTGTTGGTTTAAAGTCTGTTTTATCAGAGACTAGGATTGCAACCACTGCTTTTCTTTTTTTGCTTTCCATTTGCTTGCCAAATATTCCTCTATCTCTTTATTTTGAGCCTATATGTGTCTTTGCACATAAGATGGGTGTCCTGAACACAGTACACTGATGAGCCTTGACTCTTTATTCAATTTGCCAGTCTGTGTCTCTTATTCGGGGCATTTAGCCCATTTACATTTACATTTAAGGTTAATCTTGTTATATGTGTGTTTGATCCTGTCATCAGGATTCTAGCTGGGTATTTTGCACATGAGTTGATGCAGTTTCTTCGTAGTGTCCTTGGTCTTTATATTTTGGTATGTTTTTGCAGTGGCTGGTACCAGTTTTTCCTTTCCATATTTAGTGCTTCCTTCAGGAGCTCTTGTAAGGCAGGCCTGGTGGTGAAAAAAATCCCTCAGCATTTGTTTGTCTGTAAAGGATTTTATTTGTCCTTCACTTGTGAAGCTTAGTTTGGCTGGATATGAAATTCTGGGTTGAAAAATCTTTTCTTTAAGTATGTTGAATATTGGCTCCCACTTTCTTCTGCCTTGCAGCGTTTCTGCAGAGAGATCCACTGTGAGTCTGATGGGCTTCCCTTTGTAGGTAACCTGACCTTTCTTTCTGGCTGACCTTAACATTTTTTCCTTTGTTTCAACCTTTGTGAATCTGATGATTATGTGTCTTGGGGTTGCTCTTCTCGAGGTGTATCTTTGTGGTGTTCTCTGTATTTCCTGAATTTGAATGTTAGCCTGTCTTGCTAGGTTGGGAAAATTCTCCTGGATAATAGCCTGAAGTGTGTTTTCCAACTTGTTTCCATTCTTCTCATCACTTTCAGGTACACCAATCAATCATATGTTTGGTCTTTTCACATAGTCCCATATTTCTTGGAGGCTTTGTTCATTCCTTTTTATTCTTTTTTTCTCTGATCTTGCCTTTACACTTTACTTCATTAAATTGATCTTCAATCTCTAATATACTTTCTTCCCCTTGATCAATTTGACTAATGATACTGTGTATGCTTCACAAAATTCTCATGCTGTGTTGTTCAGCTCCGTCAGGTCATTTATGTTCTCTAAACTGGTTATTCTAGTTAATAATTCCTCTAACCTTTTATTGAGGTTCTCAGCTTCCTTGCATTGGGTTAGAACATGCTCCTTTAGTTCACAGGAATTTGTTATTACCCACCTTCTGTAGCCTACTTCTGTCAATTAGTCAAACTCCTTCTCCATCCGGTTTTGTTCCCTTGCTGGCGAGGGTTGCTAGTACTTTGTAGGAGAAGAGGCATTTTGGTTTTTGGAATTTTCAGCATTTTTGCACTGGTTTTTCTTCATCTTTGTGGATTTATCTACCTTTGATCTTTGATGCTGATGACCTTTGGATGGGGTTTTTGCATGGGCATTTTTTTGGTTGATATTGATGTTATTGCTTTCTGTTTGCTAGTTTTCCTTCTAATAGGCCCCTCTTCTTCAGGTCTGCTAGAGTTTGCTGGAGGTCCACTGCAGACCCTGTTTGCCTGGGTATTACCAGCAGAGGCTGCAGAACAGCAAAGATTGCTGCCTGCTCCTTCCTCTGGAGGCTTTGCTCAAGAGGGGCACTTGCTTCATGCCAGCTGGACCTCTCCTGTATGAGATATCTGTTGACCTCTCCTGGGAGGTATTCCCAGTCAGGAGGCAAGTGGATCAGTGATCCACTTGAGGAGGCAATCTGTCCCATAGAAGAGCTGGAGCACTGTGCTGGGAGATCTGCTGCTCTCTTCAGAGCCAACAGGCAGGACAATTTAAGTCTTCTGAAGCTGTGCCCACAGCTGCCACTTCCCCTACATGCTCTGTTGTAGAGAGATGAGAGTTTTATCTATGAACTCCTAACTGAAACTGATGCCTTTCTTTCAGAGATGCCCTGCCCAGAGAGGAGGAATCTAGAGAGGCAGTCTGACTACAGTGGCTTTGCCACACTGCTCTAGGTTCTGCCCAGTATAAAGTTCCTGGCTGGCTTCTAAAGAGTTTTTCAGGGTGGGCATGGTGGCCCACACCTGTAATCCCAGCACTTTCTGAGGCTGAGATGGGAGGATCACCTGAGGTTAGGAGTTCAAGACCAGCCTGGGCAACATGGTGAAACCCCATCTCTACTAAAAATACAAAAACTAGCTGGGTGTGGTGATGCACATATGGAATCCTAGCTGCTTGGGATGCTGAGACAGGAGAATTGCTTGAATCTGGGAGGCAAAGGTGGGAGTGAACTGAGATCATGCCACTGCACTCCAGACTGGGCAACAGAAGGAGACTCGGAAAAAAAAAAAAAAAAAAAGGAAAGAAAGAAAAGAAAAGAAAAAAGGGAAAAAAAAGAGTTTTTCAAGGAGAGGTGAGTGATCATCATACAAGGATCCCAAGAATCAGGACTCTCGTCTTTGTTCTGCAGCTATGTTCCAGATCTCCTCCAATATTGCGAAGTTATAGACAAACTTGAAAGAGACGTTGTTGATTTTATCCCAACCCTCTCTTTAAAAAATAAAAATAAAATAATAGAGCTGAAGCTTGGAGACTAGTGACAAAATCCTTAAGGCAACTACGTGCATTAGGCTGAGCTGGTTCTAGAGCTCCTGTGTGTTGACTCCCTGTCTTCTGAGATATGTTGTAACTCTCAGTCTCAATCTCCCTTTATGCAAAACAGGGCCAATGGAGGGTTCATTACCCCTTCTTCTCAAGGGTCTCTGAGGTCATGTCTGCAGTTTCTTATCACTTTTGGAAGAAAATTACACCAAACTCGATGTTAGTGTAAAAATGCTAACAGTGTGGTCCAGCAGATAGTAAATTATCAATTGCAACGCTAATCTATGCAAGGCTCTATCTTATTTCATTTTACAGGAGATGACTTATTTAATCCTCCTAATAAACTTATTGTAACTAAGTCAATTTTAAAGATGAGAAAACAGAGACTTAGAGAAGTTAAGTGTCTTCCTCTTCTGTGAAATCCTTTACAGAACTGAAGCCTGCTTCCCCGAGTTGCCATGAGGTGTTCCAAAGCTTTTTTATTTAAAATATTCTTTTTAAAAAATTTTAAAAATATTTTATTTTATTAGAGATGGTGACTCCCTTTGTTGTACAGGCTGGAGTGCAGTGGTGCCATTATAACTCACTGTAGCCCTGAACTCCTGGGCCTCAAGTGATCCTCTTGCTTCAGTCTCAAGAGTAGCTAGGACTACAGGTGTGCCACCACATCTGGATAATATTATTTTTTTTGTAGAAATGGGGGTTTCACTTTGTTGCCCAGACTGGTCTTGAACTCATCGCTTCAAGTGATCCTCTGCCTTGGTTTCTCAAAGTGCTGGGATTGCAGGAGTGAGACACAATACTTGACCTAAAATATTCTTTTTGTTATAATCCTTTTAAGGTCATCAACTTTACTCTTTTGTACATAGGTAGAAAACTTAGGCATAGAATGCTGTAGCTATTTTCCTGAGGTGACTGGTCATGGTAATGCTAGCCTAGGCTTGCATAACAACAACAACATCAGTGGCTTACTGCAGTATTTATGATACTTACTTTTTGTTTGTATTGTAGCCTGATGTTGCTTAGGCAGCTCTCCAGAAGTGCTCTCTTGTAAGGAGTGACTTACAGATTCAGGCTGTTTGTCAATTACCTCTTTCAGATGGAACATGTTGCCTTCAAGTTTCCAGATGTGAGTGGAGAGAGCGTTGATAGATTGTGTAAGACGTTTTAAACAACTGGACATAAAAACTGCTTGCATCACTTCTGCCTACATCACATTGGCCTTAACTCATCATACAATTCCAGAATAATTGCAGAGGAGCTGAGACATGAAGAGGAGTACATGAATATTTAGCAAAGCCTAATAGTTCCATTAGAATCAGTCCTTTGCTTACTTCTTCTCACACATAGAGTACACAATTAATCCATCCCAAAGAGAACAACCCAAAGTCCCATTTAGTGGTTGCACCAACATAAATGGACACGATTTCTTGATAATTGTTAGCCTCTCAGTCCGCTGAGAATATGGATCTACTTTGTCCAGTGACCTGTGAACTAAAAAGACAAATAATTTGCCACTTACCTAAAGTTTCAAGTTTAAAAAGGACAGGGTACTTGCAATCAACACTCTCATTTATAGAAAGGAAGATGGCAGCCATCAATGACCAATGCACTGGGTCAAGCCTAAAATCCTTCAGACAGATGTTATAAAAGTCCCCCATCATTGATGAGGCTTGGTTCTCTCTCTCTGGGGAAGCTCTGTTGTCTTTCTCATCCTGGTTTCTGGCTTCCTTTGTGAGTTCCCTCCTTTTCCATTGTTCCCCCTTGGTCACCTCTGAAGTGAGTGTTGAAGAGGGACATGCTCTTCTTGCAGGCTGTGCAACCTTTGAGGACTGCAAGCTGTACTGCTGGGCCTGGAGTTTTTCTTATTTTTGAACTTTTCAGGATCACTCATGGTTTCACTAACAATATAGCACAGCTCTGAATAATAGTGGGCTTTGGCTCTCTTAGCCTCAGTCAATTCTGTATGCCAGCAGCCACGGCACAAGTCCCAAGTTTCTTTCTAGATACGATTTTAAAATTATTTTTCCTCTCTCCCTCTCTCTCTCTCTTTCTCTCTCTCTCTCTCCTCTTAATGAGGCTGCGAGGTTTGAATGGCAAGACTACGACTTCAATCTGATTTTTGCCCTATGTTATTTCAACCAGCTAAGTTTTTCTTTTTCCCTAGACATTTATTGCTGATTTTTATTTCATCCTTAAATACCTTCTCTTAATATTTGGGACCTAAAAACAGGTGGATTTTCCAACAACATAAGGTCCTGAATTTGTGGATTTTATTATCTTTTATTTCTACCTTAAGACCAGTTTTTTTTTTTTTTTTGTTTGTTTGTTTGTTTTTCTGAGCTCATCTGTTTCTTGGAATACTTCCGAAAGGGAAGACAAAAAGAACCACCATGCAACTAATGTATCTTTTTCAAATTTTCCCCTTGAAGCTACTATTTCAGCAAGCAGCACCTGACAGGTTTGACACTTCTTAACATGAACCTCTTGTTTTTTATTTTTTTTATTTTTTTTTTTTTTTTATTTTTTTTTTTTTTGAGACGGAGTTTCGCTCTTGTTACCCAGGCTGGAGTGCAATGGCGCAATCTCGGCTCACCGCAACCTCTGCCTCCCGGGTTCAGGCAATTCTCCTGCCTCAGCCTCCTGAGTCGCTGGGATTACAGGCACGCGCCACCATGCCCAGCTAATTTTTTGTATTTTTAGTGAAGACGGGGTTTCACCATGTTGACCAGGATGGTCTCGATCTCTTGACCTCGTGATCCACCCGCCTCGGCCTCCCAAAGTGCTGGGATTACAGGCTTGAGCCACCGTGCCCGGCCTTTTTTTTTTTTTTTTTTTAACTGTGATATCAGCTTCCTTACTGCCTGCTACCAAATATCTAGTTAATGCTACACATTTCCTGCCCACGTGTGGCTGTGCAGTGGCTCACGCCTGTAATCCCAGCACTTTGGGAGGCCGAGGCAGGTGGATCACGAGGTCAAGAGATCGAGACCATCCTGGTCAACATGGTGAAACCCCGTCTCTACTAAAAAAACAAAAAATTAGCTGGGCATGGTGGCGCGTGCTTGTAATCCCAGCTACTCAGGAGGCTGAGGCAGGAGAATTGCCTGAACCCAGGAGGCGGAGGTTGGGGTGAGCCGAGATCATGCCATTGCACTCCAGCCTGGGTAACAAGAGCGAAACTCCGTCTCAAAAAAAAAAAAAAAAATTGCCGAGTGTGGTGGCACACACCTGTAGTCCCAGCTACTTGGGAGGCTGAGGCAGGAGAATTGCTTGAAATTGGGAGGCAGATGTTGCAGTGAGCTGAGACCATGCCATTGCACTTCAGCCTGGATGACAGACTGAGAATCCATCTCAAAAAATAAAAATTAAAATTAAAAAATGCTACACCTTTCACCTTCTTAATGGTAGCACATGATTGTGCTACTAATTCCTCTATTAATCAGGGTTAAACTAGGCTCCAAACCAGGCTTAGTGGCTTAACGCAGCAAATGTTTATTTCTTTCTCATGTCATAGTTCAAGATAGGCCAGGTGACCCTGTGGCTTGGGGATATAAACTGCTTCCATCTTGAAATTGAGCTATATGGAACACATTACCCCTAGCATTACCACAACAGAAGAAGAGAGGGCTATTTATAGGGACAAGGTCTGAAAGTGGCCTACATCACTTTAGCCCTCATCCAGCTGGCTAGAATTCTGTCACACAGGCCCTGGATAAATGTAATTTAGGCTGGAGAATATGGATGAGCCCAAAGATATTTGGAGGGCATTTACAGTCTCTGCTACTTAGGACTGACACATGTCCAACAGCAAAGTCTAGGAGGTGGGAAAGTTCCAGCAAAAAACACTTCTTATACCTAAGCCAGAAGTCACAAGTCAAGACTGGAGACTACATTGAACTGAAATAGAGAGTACCAGGGAACCTCACTGGTCCTGACACATGACTGAGAAATAGTAAAAAATGTGTAAGGGACACTTTCCCCACCCAACACTCCATATCAGAGTCTTTGGTGATGGTACCTGGAAATCTGTGTTTTTAATTAGCATCTGAGTGATGTTGATGGAAATACGACTCATTGATCTACTTAAAAATCTGTGTTTTTAACCGGGTGCGGTGGCTCAAGCCTGTAATCCCAGCACTTTGGGAGGCCGAGGCAGGTGGATCACGAGGTCAAGAGATCGAGACCATCCTGGTCAACATGGTGAAACCCCGTCTCTACTAAAACTACAAAAAATTAGCTGGGCATGGTGGCACGTGCCTGTAATCCCAGCTACTCAGGAGGCTGAGGCAGGAGAATTGCCTGAACCCAGGAGGCGGAAGTTGGGGTGAGCCGAGATCGCGCCATTGCACTCCAGCCTGGGTAACAAGAGTGAAACTCCGTCTCGGGGAAAAAAAAAAAAAAAAAAAAATCTGTGTTTTTAATTAGCATCTGAGTGATGTTGATGGGAATATGACTCATTGACTCATTGTATGACTCACACATCTCAATCTATGGGGGTTTGGTCAGGTAAGGTAACTTGCCTAAATTTACTAGGCACATTACTGGTGTAACTAGTCTAATCTTTGAATCCCATTGAACTCAATGCTGAGTTATATAGCCATCTCTGTTCCTGTTCATTCTAATTCTCTGTGCCCAAAGGGCACAGAAGATCCCAAGCCTGCATGAAAATGCATGATATTATATATATTTTTTTTTTGTAAATGAAAAGATAAGGCTTGACAAAGGCAGTTTCAGCAGACTCTTTTTGGTCTTGGGCACATGGGGCCCTTCTCTCCTTTCCTGTTCTGCCATTGGACACTCTGCTTAATATTTGCATGTAGCGGAGGGCTCACTGTGTCTCACAGCATCAATTCATTCACTTCTACTTCTGGTCTGCCTGCTGGTTGTTCTCTCCTGGAATTCAAGATTATCCTCCTTACTGGTGTGAAATTAAATAATTCAAACTTCAAATAATTTAAATTTAAAGCTATTCAGACTTTGATTATTCTGAACCTAGAGAGGAATGTGGCTATGCAGTCTTGAGTTATGTGACATGCACCTACAACTTCTACCTTTTTGATTTTTCCTGTAAACAATTAAGACTGATTCATGGCAGAGATAAGACTCCTCAGATCGTTAACTCTCCTCAAGGAGTAGTAAATAATCTTCCTTGGAAGGTAGCAACCTGCAACCAATCAAATAGCTGTGGCGTATTCACCTTGTCTACTATGGAAAATGTTGTAATCTGGCTGGAACCTCTCTGTCTTTACCTATGTAATTGAAACTTTTCCATTTGTTTGGAGTTGATACTTTTCCAAGTGGCCACCCTCAAGCTCTGTCTCTGAATGAACTCAATACTTATTCATATTTTCTGAATCTCATTGTTTAAGGTTGACTTTGATATTTGGGAGTGAGAACTGGTGGGGTGAAGCAGGGGTAGAAAGGGATGTTGGACTTGGTCTGAACATCAGTGGTGGCAGAAATCAATGATAGGAGGCAGAATTAAATTGTCTACCTGCCACTAAGGTGTCTGATATATCCTGATGCCTTGAGATTTTTACCTGAGGCTTTTATGGAAGTCCTGTCTCCAAGAAGCTCAGTTAGAAAGTGTCAAGCATTTGTCAATAACCTCTATAGGGTGCAGGATCCTCACTTTCCCTGCTCTTTGCCAACCTCTGGAGATGGAAATTCCTTAAAAACAGGTGGTTTGCAGATGAGGAAGGGAACTTGCTAAATCATCTGTTGGTCTCCTACTTGATTTCTTTTTATTTTAATTTAATTTTATTTTTATTGTAATTTAGGTTCTAGGATACATGTTCAGATCATGCAGGATTGTTGCATAGGTACATACGTGGCAAGGTGGTTTGCTGTCTTCATCCCCCCTTCACCTATATCTGGTATTTCTTTCCTCATTATTCCTCCCTACCCTCCCCACCCCCGCTGTCCCTCCCCTATGCACCCTCTACTGACTACAGTGTGTGATGCTCCCCTCCTTGTGTCCACATGTTCTAATTGTTCAACACCTGCCTGTGAGTGATAACATAGGTGTTTGGTTTTCTGTTCTTGTGTCAGTTTGCTGAGAATGATGGTTTCCAGATTCATCCATGTCCCTATGAAGGACACAAACTCATCATTTTTTATGGCTGTGAAGGATTCCATGGTGTATATGTGCCACATTTTCTTTATCCAGTCTATTGGTGATGGACATTTGGGTTGGTTCCAGGTCTTTGCTATTGTAAATAGTGCCACAATGAACAAACCTGTGCATGTGTCTTTATAATAGAACAATTTATAATTCTTTGGGTATATACCCAGTAATGGAATTGCTGGGTCAAATGGTATTTCTATCTCTAGGTCCTTGAGGAATCACCACACTGTCTTCCACAATGGTTTAACTAATTTACACTCCCGCCAACAGTGTAAAAGTGTTCCTATTTCTCCACATCCTCTCCAGCATCTGTTGACTCCAGATTTTTTAATGATCACCATTCTAGCTGGCGTAAGATGGTATCTCAACGTGGTTTTGATTTGCATTTCTCTAATGACAGTGATGATGAGTATTTTTTCATATGTTTGTTGGCCTCATTGATGTCTTCTTTTGTAAAGTGTCTGTTCATATCTGTCGCCCACTTTTGAATGAGTTTGTTTGTTTCTTGTAAATCTGTTTTAGTTCTTTGTAGATTCTGGATATTAGCCCTTTGTCAGATGGGTAGATTGCAAAAATTTTTTCCCATTCTGTTGGTTGCCAGTTCACTCTAATAATTCAGGCAGCTCGCTAAGGCTTTTCAGTCTGGCAAAGATCTCCTGTTCTGTGAGTTGTAGAGGGGTTGGGTAAAGCGCTGTATCTGGACCGAAGTCCCAGAGGGGGAGATCCCCTGGTCCTCCGGTGGGTTGTGCACTCCTCCTGGATGGGGCAGTGCCCCACTTTGCCACAACTTGCCCTATTTGGTTTATACTCACTGTCCGACCAGACCCACAAAATGAACCTGGTACCTCGTTTGGAATTGTGGAGACCACTTGGCTTCTGTATCTCTCTCATTGGGAGCTGCTTTCTGGAGCTGCCTCATATTTGGCCATCTTGGGATCCCCCCCTGATTTCTTAATGAAAGTGCTATGCAACCAACTGGAGGACTGGAGATCTCCCCCTTTGGGACTTCAGTTCAGATAACAGTGCTCTACCCAAGCCCTCTGCAACCCACAGGAGATCTTTGCCGGGCTGAAAAGCCTTAGCGAGCTGCCTGAATAGGACAAGACAGCAACTTCGGCCCTTGGGCTGTCAGTATAGATCTAGGCGGAAGCACTGGCTGATGCCGAGAAAGCCAAAAAGCCAGTGGGACGGAGCTACCCGCCTTCCAGTAAGAAGGGGAAAGGAACGCAGGGAAATAGCCTAAAAGGCAGGACGGGTCCTCCCACCGCAGCACAAAGCCCAGTAGGCCAAAAAACTCTCACTCCAGAGTTAGGCACCCAGAACGTCAGTTACAGAGCAGCCAGGAATGGTCCAGGTCATCGGGCAGGAGCGAAGCTGCCATTGCAGAAGCCGGCCTAATTTTCCTAAATAAAAGATGCAGCAGCTCCACTGAATCTGCGGCAGCCCAGCAGTGCCTCCGCAGGTAGACAAAGGAAAGGCTGCCTCCCCAAGCAGCTACCTGAGATCAAAACTATATAAATCCAAGAGATGGAGAGAAACCAGCTCAAGAAGAATGAAGCCATCAAAAACCAAAACGTCTCTCCCCAACCAGGAGTTCACGACTCCTCACCAGCAAGGGAACAAAGCAGGACGGAGAATGACATATTCTTATGTATTATAGTAGGCTAGAGAATTGATGAGAAAGGGGAAAACCAGCCAGTCACAAGGCTGATATAATAGAAGTAGAGAGAGGCCTCTGGGTAGAGCATGAGATGGTAAGAAAAAAAATGAGTCTGGAAGGGAGAAAAGGTATTTGCACAAGTGGCTGAAGCAGATGTCGGTGAGTTCACCTGGCCACAGCCTGCAGCTGCATCTCCCTAACATGCAGGTGAGCCTGGTCTGAGGAAAAGCCCAGAGTCCATTATGTGCTCATATCTCCACAATGTGAGCCCAACCACTGCAACCACGCCCTTCACCTTGTCACACTGTTACCCCCACCAGCTTTATTACTTTACCCTTAAAAAAAAAACCATGAATATCAGCTGTTTTACAAAAATACATTTTATGTGAAAATTTTGGAGTCATACATATGCAAATATGTAATTCTATAATAACATTATGCTTCCATAGGGACATGGTATCTTAACAATTAAAACAAATCTTTACACTGATTCTTGCAAGGACTTAGATAATACCATCATGAGGTAGAGAAGGGAGGAGCATCTCACAGCTTTTACAGAACTGAGATGATATATGTACCCAAGGCTTTACATTTAAAACCTACCAAAGTCCATGGACGATTAAATTAAAATATTAGTAACCTTAAAAAACTACTTGAGAAAAACCATGATTCACATTATTAAATGACTCATATTCCTTAGAATAAAATAACCTCAGAACTACTCTCAGAAAGGACAGGGTATATAAATTATTTGTTTCTCAAGTCATGGCTTGGTTTCAGTTCAGTCTAGAATGTTCAAAACTTTGGAGTTTGGGTTTTCTTGTCCAGGTCCTTCATAAAGTCCAGGACCCACATCTGTGTGGGGTCAGCACAGATCTCCTTGGCCAGTTTGGTCTTGAAGCTGTGGAGGAGAAAGGAGACAATTAGATGGAACACCTTGAGGGTTCAACCTGGGAGTAGGACCAACTCTATGGTAAACCTGTCTAGCCGGTCAGCCTAGCTGATGGGGCTGCCTCAGGGATGGAGGAGAAAGAAGATAAGATAAAGGAAGGGACCTCAGAGAAGTAGCTCTTTTTGCTAGCCCAAGTGAATACCTCTTGGTTTCAGAATGAAGGAACTGAGATCTAAAGTGGTAGTTGGAAAGGGAGCTGAGAGTGAGAAGTCACATTCTTTTCTTGAATTGTTTCCCACTGGAAAATGTCTGGGATCAGGTTACAGATGGTGTATGCATCACACTATTTAACTCCAACTCATTCTGATACTAGTCCTATTCTCTGCCCAGGAAAGAACCTAGGACTGAGGTGGGAGGGCAGGTGGTCATTGTACACACACATTACAGCTTCCTGGGGACAGTGGCTGGTGGTGATTCTTCTGTAGCTCTCTAGCCTCTGCTTAGGGATTTTCTTATTGATATATCTGTAGCAGCAGGTGAAAGTGTTAATCCCATCTGCAATGAAACAACAACAAGAAAAGGCTGTTGAGGGTGCGTCCTGGGTCTTTCTGTTTGTAAAATAGGAAATGGTTAGAAGAAGGAGTCAGAGAGAAAGGAAGAGGTATAGGGAAAAGCTGTCCATCCCAAGTCCAATGTCTCTGCCCTTTGAGGCATTTCATAAACTCCCTCTCACTTTTATGGACTATGAAATAGGGATGCATGATCACCAGTTGACAGGGGAAAGGGGAATTGATGACTACTCGGCATTGCTAGGAGGGGCTAATAAAATAATCCAGTCTCTTAGAGCAAGGGTACCCCAACTATGGATCCCTTTTTAGGCTTTGAGAATTCTATGCTTGGTCATGAGTTTCCCTGATACCTACCATCTCTGCAGAGCTGCTGTCACTGGAATCTGGGCTGAATGAAGCACAGACCAGATTCTGAGTTTCCGCTGTATCTGGAAACAGCCTGCACATCCATCCCTAGAAGTCCCCTGTCTTTGATCACCCTGATCCCCCAAACTCTGCTGGAAGCAACTGAGGTGGTAACTACACTGAGAGTGTTCCCAGAGCTGCAGTCCTGGAAGGAGGTGGATTCAGGGTTCACAGCTGGAATTCTAGTTCAGGCCTTTGCCAGGAGCAGCTGTGTGGTTGGGCTCACCCCTTGTCCTTTTCTGAGTTACCTTATCTTGGAAAAGTAGCTGTTAAAGTGAGACTGTGGGTATTATGTCTTTTTGATTGGTCCATGATAATCCAGAGAGGGGGCAATGTGTTTCAAGGGGAAGGAAAAAGGGACCTTACCTGGCTGAGCAAGCCCATGGGGGATGAAGGCAGCTGCTGTGAGCAGCAGACACAGAAGTGCTCCAGAGACTTTCATGCTGGAGGGTGAGGGCATTGGCTTCAGCATGAGAATTGGAGATTTCTGGGTGGGTCTCAACCTCTCCTCTGGCAGCTCTATCTCTGCCTTTTATAGGAAGCAAAAAGGAGGTGGAGTGAGAAGGTTTTGTCATTCTGAATGAATCATAGGATGAAGTAATAAATCTTCTGAGCCAGTGCACAGAGGATGATAGGAAATGAGAAAGGAAAGTGTGAATCAAGGGTAGCCTGTTTTTCAGCTAAGACCAGGAGGGGTAGGTGAAGTAGGGTCTACATCCAGGCAGACTACAGTGTGTGATCTATGGCTATTACTAAGAGACCAGTTTCTTTGAAATGAGACCCATTCTACAGAAAAAGGAAGGAATCAGGGATACCAAAGTCAAAGATATACAAGGGATATTCCCCTTTTCCCTTTGGAGCGGCATCCCCAGGACACGAGTCCAAAAAGAGACATTCAAACTTGGGCTCGACTCTACAATAGACTCAAAGACTTTTCACTGTCTTAAATCCTGGTGGCTTTCTAAAACTCAGAGAAAAGTAAAATAGAACATTAGCAGAAAAACAGAATTCAGTACTTTTAGAAGAGTACCTAAAATTGTAGTGTCTGTTCTAGTAATCTATTGCTGCATAACAACCTGCCTGAAAACAGTGACTTAAAACAATAACAGTCTTTTATTTTTTTGCTCTCGAATATGTCACAAGGCCTTCACTCAATGTCTGGGGTCTGGGCTGGGAGGACTTCAACAGCCGGCAGTTGGACCAGGTGGAATTTATCAGGTCTCTCTCTCTCTCTCTCTCTCTCTCCCTCCCTCTCTCTCTCTCCCTCTCTCTCTCTCCCTCTCTCTCTCGTTCTGTGTGTGTGTGTGGGGGGAGGGGGGGTTGTGCGTGTGCATGTGCATATGATCTTTCCAGTGGTTCTTCCACATGGCTAGATCTTTTGCATGATGGCTTAAGGGTCCCAGGTGTAAGGGTAGGAAACATAGTCATACCTTTTAACGGGAGAAGTGTAAAATAATTTGAGAATATCTTTTAAAACCACTGTTTGTTTTATAGGCTATCAGAACTGTATAGCATATAAAGATCTTAGAATGCTGCATTTCTAAAACATCCGACTGACTATGAAAATATTTTTCCAAGTAAAAGAATATAGGGAAGGCAAATTTATGGACAAAATCAGAGACCTTCAGTTTGAATCAGAGACAAGAGACTTCTTGTTGTCCTTCCCACACACATGTCTCAGGAATACAAAGAATAAATTTTGAAAACCACTAATCTAGCTCCTCATTTCACACACACATTACAAAATCACCAACTAATTGCCCTTAATATCAGTGTAAAGAGCCCGTGTGTGGGCTCCTCATGCCTATAACTGGGCCATCCATCATGGGCATGGAATGCAAGAGGAAAATTCTTCAATGGGGGCATTGGAGCATTATACAACCTTGAACAATAATCTGGAAGCAATGCAAGGCTTTGATTCTGGTTTTAGCTTTACACCAGGTTTTATCTTACCCCTGTGACTTTGCTCAGGCTACTCATTCTCTCAATTAGCTCTTTTTCAAATTGTTATTACTCCCACCTCCAGAAATTGGTGAAGAGTTGACCTACTTTCTATCTCCTTACAGTATTTATGGAGTCTTCCCAGCTCACTCTAATGTAACACAGTAGAACAGCATATTTTCTTTTTTTTTTTCTCATTTATTTATTTTATTGCATTTTAGGTTTTGGGGTACATGTGAAGAACATGCAAAATTGTTGCATAGGTACACACGTGGCAGTGTGATTTGTTGCCTTCCTCCCCATCACCTACATCTGGCATTTCTCCCCTTGCTATCTCTCCCCAGCTCCCCACCCCCGGAACAGCATATTTTCTAACCCAGGGTGTACGTTCCATCCACTTGGTGCTTCTAAAAAGCAGAACCCTTTCCTTTGACTTTTCTTTCTTTTCCCTTTCTTTTTTCCTTCCCTTTTTTTTTGGTGGGGGGAGCGGGAAGATAGCTATCATGGATAACCGACTGAGTAATCCATGAAGTTGGAATAGAACACAGGGGTCCTGCATGGAAGTTACCTTTTCTGGATTCCTGGATGTGTCTGGACAGCAGCTCAAGGAAGTGCTCAATTGTCCCATTTGGTTAAACTTTTCTCCTTTGGAAAATCCTTACGTAGAGTCCCCCAAGATATCGCTGCCTAAGAGCCCAGAGAAAATGCCTGCTTGTGTTTCTGATGGAAAGGCCTGTACATATCACCCACAAGAGCTGGGAATGGTGGAATAAGAGGCTGTTGAATTGTTGCAGAATTTTGTAAAAACTTTTAAATAATTTAAAGACAATATCAGCTGGTTGCAAAAAATATGACAAAATTAGAAACACTTATGAAAAGAACAAAATTATTCTTATCCAAAGATGTAAGTGGTTAATTTCCTTCCAGATGAAAAAATATTTTTAACCTTAGTTACAAAAGAATGTTCTTCTTCTTTTCTAGTAACAATTTTTGTCTTAAAATATACTTGTCTGATATTATCAGCAGTATAGCACTAACTTTTTTTTGGTTATCATTTCCATGGGGTGTCTTTTCCCATATTTTTACTTTCAAATTATCTGAGATATCAAATTTACAACCTGTGTCTCATAGACCGCATATAATTGGTTTATTTTAAAATTTCATTTACTCAACCTTTGCTTTTTAGTTGGGGGTTTAATCTTTTCACATTTAGTGTACTTATTGATGAGGTAGAATTATCATCTGATATTTTCCTTTTCTTTAAATTTATATATTTATGTCTCTTTTCTTCCTCAATTTTTTAGTCACTACTTTATGAACCATAAATATTTTCTAGTGTACCATTGTATTTCCCATTTTTATTATATATGCTTGAGTTATTTTCTTAATGGCTACCCTGGGGATTATCATTAACATCATGATTTATAGCAACTTATTTCAGATTAATATTTTAATTTCAATAGTATATAAAACTTGATCCTATATAGCTCTATCCCACTCCCCATCTTTATATTGTTATGGTCACAAATTACACCTTTCTACATTGTGTCCTCGTAAACATAGATTTATAATTAGTGCTTTATGTATGTGCCTTTTAAATCAGATACAAAAAAATTTAAAAAAAATAAAAGTATTTATACTTTTATATTTACTTATGTAGTTATTTTTTTTTTACCAATGCTCTTTATTTCTTTGAATTACCACTTACTGATCTCTTGCTTCAGGCTGAACTTTCTTTAGTATTTTTTGGAGGGCTGGCAATGTCTTCCTTTCGTATTCACTTTTGAAAAGGGTAGTTTTGCCTTATCTAGTATTTTTGATTGATTTTTTCACTAATTTTAACATGGCATGCCACTACACTTCCATGTTTGTAATGACATTATTCAACGTAGTCAAGTTATAAAAACAAGTGTCCATCAATAGATGAATAGATTAAAAAATATATACAGACAATGGGATATTATTCAGCCTTAAAAAGGAAGATTCAACACGGATGAACCTCAAGGACATTACGATAAGTGAAATTAGTCACAAAGGTACAAATACTGAATGATTCCACTTATATGAGGTATGTAAAATAGTCAAACTCATAGGCACAGGAAATAGAATGGTGGTCACCAGGGGCCAGAAGGTAACCACTATTCTGTTTTGTTATGTGCACCATAGACAATAGACTTTATAGGGTGCTACTCAGGTAGCAACCCTTTTGACTAGTGAGGGCAGCCCAGAGAGAGGTCTTGGAGAGCACTGTGGGGCCTTGCTTTGAGTTTGAGTTCATGGTGCTATGACTGGCATGCAATGTTTGCCATGAGCACAGATTTAGAAAACGGTCCCATCCATGCTATACATTTGCCAGGTATGAATTTGATAGGCTGAGGTTTCCTTTGAGCCATGTTGTACTATGTTATCTGAAGAAGGACCAACATGTCTTGGGAAATAGGAGGCAGAGAAAGGCATTTGCTGCTCAATTCCAGGAGAGGCAGTTGAACGACATGATTAAGAAGTGGTTGCCTGGATCATTGCCCAGTTTTCCTGCATAACCATGGGCAAGCTACATAGTCGATCTGTTATTCAGTTTCCACATCTATAACAGTAGAGATAATAAAAGTAACTTCTTTTTTTTTGTTTTTTGTGAAGAATGAGTTAATAAATGAAAAGTGTAATGAAAATAATCAGAATGCAGTTAGTGCTCAGTCAGCATTAGCTGTCACTGTTATTAGGAAATAAGGATGGGTAGTGGATGAAGAGATATTAGGGAGAGACTCAAATGGATACTGATAGCCTCCTGAACAAGTTGTTCCTAAATCTGTCTTGTATTTTCAAAACTGAGGCATTGAAAGGGGGGTTGACTTTCAGGAAATACCATATTGGACGCAAGAAAAGGAGATAAATATCTTAGAAACAAGGGACAGGCAAAGTCCTGGAAGTCTTGCAAGAACTTGAGATGAGAACTATTCTGGGCCTCAGTAGGATTTTGGAAATTCAGCCCAGTGAGGACATTCTCTGTGTGCAACCAATAATTTAGCTTTGTCCTATCAGGTGTAAGCAGAAGTTGCATATGACAGCTCTAAGCAGAAGTTAATAGCCATCTCATGAATTCCTCCACCCTCCCTTAACTATAAGGATGGCATAACCCAAATGAGATTGCCCCTTTGACTCAGATGCCATACTGCAGAAGATAAATAGAGCAGAGACACAGCAAAGTTTACAAGACATGAAGAAAGTATGAGGTTAATATCGGGAAGCTGAGCAAGGACAAAAAGGAAACCCTCTGTACTATTTTTGCAACTTTTCTGTAAGCCTAGTTTGTTCAGAATAAAAAGTTAAAAACACAATATAACAAAACTCATGGGATGCAGACAAAGCAATGCTAAAAGGGAAGTTTATAGCCATAAATGCTTACTTTAAAAAAGATGAAAGATCTGAAATCAACAATGTAACTTTATACTTTGAGGAACCTAGAGAAAGAACAAACTAAACTCAAAGCTAGCAGAAAGAAGAAAATAATAGAGACTAGAGCAGTGATAAATGAAATGGAAGAAAGAAAAAAATCAACAATAAGAATTGTTGGTTTGAAAAGATCAACAAAAATGACAAACCTTAGCTAGATTAAGTAAGGAGAAAAGAGGGAAGCTTCAACTAAAATCAGAAATAAAATAGGAAACATTACAATTGATGTCCCAGACATAAAAAGAATTATGAGAGAATACTGTGAATAATTATATGCCAACTAACTGGATAACTCAGAATAAATTGAAAAATTCCTAGAAACGCAGTTATAAAGAAATAGAAAATCTGAACGGACCTATAACTAGTAAAAAGATTATATTAGTAATCAAAAACCTCCCAAGCAAGAAAAGTTCAAGATCTGATGGATTCTGTAGAGATTTCTACCACATATTTAAGGAAGATTTAACACCAATACTCCCTAAACTCTTCTAAGATACCGAAGAGAAGAAAACACTTCCAAACTTACTATATGAGGCCAGAATTACCCTGATACCAAAGTTGAACGAAGGCACTGCAAGAAAGGAAAACTACCAGCAAATATCTCTGATGAATATTAATGCAAAAATCCTCGACAAAACACTAACAAACCGAATTCAAAAGCACCTTAAAAGGATTATATACCATCACTAAGTAGGATTTATTTCTGGAATGGAGGGATAATTCAACATACAAAAACCAATCAGTGTAATATGCCACATAACAGAATGAAGAACAAAAAATACGTTTAATCTCAATTCATGACATAAAAAGCATTTGACAGAATTCAACATCTTTTCATGATAAGAACACTCGACAAACTAGAAAAACAATGTGGAAATATAAGCTACCTCAACATAATAAAGACCATGTATGAAAACCCCACAGTTAAGATCATGCAAAATAGAAAAAGACTGAAAGCATTTTCTTGCTTTTGCCATTTCTGTTAAACATAGTACTTGAATGCCACCCATCTGAACCAAACAAGAGAAAAAAGTCATCTAAATTGGAAGGAAAGAAGTAAAATTATCTCTGTTTCAAGATGATATGACTTTATATGGAGAACACCCTGAAAGTTTCACACAAGCAAAAGAACTGTTAAAGCTAATAAAGGAACTCAGCAAAGTACAAATACAAAACATCAAATCAACACACAAAAATCAGACATTTTACATACATGAACAATAAACAGTTTGAGAAGAAAATTAATAAAACAATTCCATTTACAACAGCATTGAAAAGAATAAAATATTAGGGATTAACTAATATTTAGAGGTAAAAACTTGAACAACAAAAACTATAAAATATTGTCAAAAATTAAAGAAGATACAAATAAATGAGAAGACATCCCAGGTTTATGAATTGGAAGAATTAATATTGTTAAGATTGACAGCTTAACAATGCTACTCAAGTAATCTACAGATTCAATGACATCCTATCACAATCCCAATGGCATTTTCGCAGAAATAGAAAAACGCATCTTAAAATTCACATGGAATATCAAACCATTCCAAATAGCCAAAAACCATTTTGAAAAAGAAAAACAAACTTGAAGGTCTCACTCTTATCTATTTCAAAACATATTATAAAGCTACAGTAATCAAAATAATGTCTTATTGGCATAAAGACAGATATACAGACCAATAGAATAGATTAGAGAGCCCAGAAGAAAAAAATCTCTTCTATGTGGTCAAGTGATCTTTGACAAGGAGGTCAAGACCATTCAGTGAGAAAAGGTCAGTCCCTTAAACAGATGATGTTGGGAAAACTAGATACCCAAATGAAAAGAGTAAAGTTGAACCCTATATCATATCATATACAAAATTCAACACAAAATGGATCAAAGGCCTAAATGCAAGATATAAAACTATAATCCCCCTAGAAGAAAACGGGGAAATCTTTATGATATTGGATTTGACAAAGTTTTTTTTTTTTTTTTGAGACTGAGTTTCACTCTTTTTGCCCAGGCTGGAGTGCAGTGGCACAATCTCAGCTCACTGCAACCTCTGCCTTCTGGGTTCAGGTGATTTTCCTGCCTCAGCCTCCTAAGTAGCTGGGATTACAGATATGCGCCACCATGCCTGACTAATTTTGTATTTTTAATAGAGACAGGGCTTCACCATGTTGGCCACTGGTCTTGAACTCTTGACCTCAGGTGATCTGCCCACCTCGGCCTCCCATAGTGCTGGGATTACAAACGTGAACCACCACGCTCTGCTGTTTTTTTTTTTTTTTTTTAAATATATATAACATCAAAAGCACAGGCAACCAAAGCAAAAATAGATAAAAGAGAATACATCAAACTTAAACAGTTTTGTGGACACAATCAGCAGAATGGAAAGTCAATCTATGGAATGGGAAAAAAATATTTGCAAATCTTGTAACTGATAAGGGTTTAATATTGGAATATACAAAAAATTTCGTATTGGGCACAGTGGCTCACGCCTGTAATCTCAATACTTTGGGAGGCTGAGGCAGGCAGGTCACTTGAGGACCAGGAGTTAGAGACCAGTCTGGCCAATGTAGTGAAATCCCATCTCTGCTAAAAGTACAAAGAATTAGCTGGGTCTGATGGTGCACTCCTGTAATCCCAGCTACATAGAAGACTGAGGTACAAGAACTGCTTGAACCCAGCAGGTGGAGGTTGCAGTGAGCTGACATCACACTACTGTACTCCAGCCTGGGCAACAGAATGAGACTCTGTCTCAAGAAAAAACAGAAAAGAAAAGAAAAAAAACTTCTACAGCATCAACAATAAAAAAACAAATAACTAAATTAAAATGGGCAAAGGATTTCATTACACATTTTTCCAAAGATGATATACAAATAACATATATCTGAAAAGATACTCAATATCACTAATACTAGAAACATGCAATTCAAAACCATAGGGAGATATCACCTCACCTCAATTAGGATGGCTAGTATTAAAAAGACAGAAAATAACAAGCGAAGAGGAGGATGTGAAAAAACTAGAACTTTTGTTTACTGTTGGTGGGAATGTAAAATGGTGCAGCTACTATGGAAACAATATGGTAGATCTTAAAAATAAAATAAAAATAGAATTACCATATGATGCCACAATCCCACTTGTGGGTATATATCCAAAGGAACTGAAAGCAGGATCTGGAAGAGATATTTGCATATCCACATTCAGAACAGCATCATGCACAATAATCAAGAGCTGAAAACAACCCAGCTGTCCATCATTGAATGAATGGATTTTTAAAATGTGGTATATACATACAATGGAATATTATTCAGCCTTAAAAAAGAAGGGAATTTTGACACATGCCTTAACATAAATGAATCTTGAGAACATTATGCTAAATGAGACAAACCATTTTTTAAATTGCATTTTAGGTTTGGGGGTACATGTGAAGAACATGCTAGATTGTTGCATAGGTACATACATAGCAGTGTGATTTGCTGCCTTCCTCCCTATCACCTATATCTGGCATTTCTGAAACAAACCATTTACTGAAAGACACATATTGTACAATCCCACTTATAGAAGGTACCTAAAGTAGTTAAATTCATAGAAGAAGAAAGTAGAATAGTGGTTGCCAGGGGCTGGGCAGTGGAGGAAATGAGTAGTTATTGTTTAATGAGTATGCAGTTTCAGTTTTATAAGATGAAAACATTCTGGAAATCTGTTGCACAGCAATGTTAAGTGTATTAACATTAACACCATTGAAATATATACTTAAAAATGGTAAGTATGATACATTTCATGGTATGCATTTATTTTACCAAAATTTTTCAAAATTAAGAACTTAAGAGATAATGATACCTTATGGAAATACATTTTATAGCCTCCAAGATTGACAGTACTTTTAAAAAATGAACAATATATCTGCTCAATGTATACACTCATTTACAAGGTGGACTAGGAATAAGATGCTTAAAATAAACATTCTCCTTGGACAAGGGAGACTGGGAGACACCCAGCAATGACTGATTTGTAGGAGTTCTGATACACTACTGGATAGACATCAAAAGGGTCTCTTCCTGGCATAGGAACAGAGGATCCGATCTCACTTGCAAGAAGGGCTTCCTTCTTCAGGGCCCCAGATCCGTGTCTTGTGAGGCCCTTGCTTGTCCGTTTCTTCCCCTTGGCCACAGTGGACATGGAACTCAGTGGACATGCCCTCATTCAGTGGCTGTCATGACTTGTCTCTGGCTCATGGAAGATTCAAAAGTTATTTTATAGATAGAATAATCAAAGCCTTTTTCAGTCTTGGCTTCTGATTTTCTTGGCAGCATAATTTCCTCAAAAAATGACTAGCACTTTTCTAATCTACCAGTAAAGACATGTAAAATCTTTTTCTACTCGTAGTGCTTGGCAGATTTCTCTGCTTCCTCTACACAGGACCCAAAACTTTCTTTTAGGATCATGTTTCCAGGCTAGAATGGGAATGCTACATTGTTAACCCATGCTCTTCTTTAAGCCACTGGGTCAAACGGAAAGGTTTTATGGACATTTTGTGGTTCAACGCATTTGAAAAAGAAAAAAATCCATCCCACTGCCTGGGTTGGTGAAACAGTTGTATTTCAAACTCTCCCATGTCCTGAATGTCTGGACTCTATATTCCCTTTTGTTTCTGATTGTTAATTGGTCAAGCCTAGGTCAGAACAAAGGACAGTATGAAAACTCAAGTCAGAGGTTACCGAGACTGGCTGTCAGCTCCAGTGACCTGAATATGAAAGAACTGAAGAGCACATGGCCTCAAACTCATCTGTGGACCAGTATCTATCTTCTAAGGGACTCATAAAACACACCAATGGGAAGAGGAGCCTTCACCCATTTTAACATTCTAAATCAGAATCTTTGGGGACGTAATGATGTTTTGGAAAGGCCTCAGGTTACTTTAATGTACTTTAGGTAACTTAGGAAGCATTTATTATTTACTTATTTATTTTTGACACAGAGTCTCGCTCTACTGCTCAGGTTGGAGTGCAGTGGTGTGATCTCGGCTCACTGCAACCTCTCCCTCCCGGGTTCAAGTGATTCTCCTGCCTCAGCCTCCTGAGTAGCTGGGATTACAGGTGTGCGCCACCACGCCCAGCTAATTTTTGTATTTTTAGTAGAGATGGGATTTCACCATGTTGGTCAGGCTGGTCTCAAACTCCTCACCTCGTGATCCACCCGCCTCAGCCTCCCAAAGTGCTGGGATTACAGGCATGATGAGCCACCGTGCCTGGCCTAGGAAGGATTTAATGCACAAATTAAATCCACAGCCTATGGACTCACAGATAAAAGGTGACTTGCAAAAGTTTACCTTACAACCTAGTCACCAAACCAGACACAGGTCTCAAAGACCAGGTCACAGTGTCCAACTACCTATTGTAAATCTCCACCTGGCTACTGGCTATGGTTGTCTCAGTATTATCTTCCTCCCAAAGATGCTCACATCCTTGTGGCCGGGCACGGTGGCTCCCACCTATAATCCCAGCACTTTGGGAGTCTGAGGCGTATGGATCACCTGAGGCCAGGAGTTTGAGACCAGCCTGGCCAACATGGTAAAACCCCATCTCTACTAAAAATACGAAAATTAGCCGGGTGTGATGGTGCATCCTGTAATCCCAGCTATTCGGGAGGCCAACGCAGGAGGAGAATTGCTTGAACCCAGGAGGCAGAGGTTGCAGTGAGCTGAGATTGTGCCACTGCACTCCAGCCTAGACAACAGAGCGAGACTCAATATCAAAAAAAAAAAAAAAAAAAGCCTACATCCTAATCCTAATTGAATCCCTATGCTCTATAAGTATACTACCTGACATAGCAAAGGGAATAATGTGATTAACTTAAGAATCTTGAGATGCTGGGCGTGGTGGCTCAAGCCTGTAATCCCAGCACTTTGGGAGGCCGAGGCGGGTGGATCACGAGGTCAAGAGATCGAGACCATCCTGGTCAACATTGTGAAACCCCGTCTTTACTAAAAATACAAAAAATTAGCTGGGCATGGTGGTGCGTGCCTGTAATCCCAGCTACTCAGGAGGCTGAGACAGGAGAATTGCCTGAACCCAGGAGGCGGAGGTTGCGGTGAGCCGAGATTGCACCATTGCACTCCAGCCTGGGTAACAAGAGCGAAACTCCGTCTCAAAAAAAAAAAAAAAAAAAAAGAATCTTGAGATGAAGATGTTATCCTGGATTATCAAGATGGGCTCAGCATGATTATCATATAAACACCTTTTAAGACGAAGGCAGCAAGGTCAGAGTCAGAGACAAGATACGACTGTGAAAGCAAAGGAGAGAGAGAGAGGTTTTGAAGCTACAGGAAGAGACCACGAGGCATGGAGTTCAGGTAGCCTCTAACAATTGCAAAAGGCAAGAAAATGGATTCTCCCCTGGAGCCTCCAGAGGGAATGAATATAGCCCTAGGGACCCATTATAGACTTCTGACCTCCAGAACCACAAGCCAATGCATTTTTGTTGTTTTAAGCAATTAAGCTTATGGTAATTTGTTACAGTAACATTAAGAATCTAATACAGATTTTGGTACCTGGAAATAGGGTGCTTCTGTAAGGAACACCTACAGATGTGGAAGTGGCTTTGGATCTGAACAATGAGCAGAGGCTGGAAGAATTTTGAACATGACTAGAAAAAGCCTACCACTGCTTCACTTGACTAGCCTAAAAAAAAAAGAAAGAAAAGAAAAAGCCTAGATTTCCTGGAACTGACTGTTGACAGCAACAGGAAATGAATGCATTGCACTTGGCATGCTCTCCTAAAACAGGATCTCAAGGCCACTGATGCCTGTGCTCAGTTTCATCATGTAAGGAGCAAGGAATTCCATGCTTAGCTAGAAAAGAATATGGATTCAAGATTTCTTGAAAATGAATAGGTGTGACCTGCAAAAAGAATGTAAGCAGATTGATTTGGGGTTTGACCACATGTATCCCCCCTTCCTCTGCCTCCTCTCCTCTCAGACTGTCTGCCTCAAATCTGCCTTGCATCACAGGACTGCTGCTCAGAAACCATATGATGAGGTCTCATTTGTTTGCATTCTAGTCTCTTGGCATCTACTGCAATTTGATATTTCACTCCTGATTGGTGATCAAGGCCAAGTACTGTAGGGGTAGAGGAGAGGCAGGAAGGGCTGTTTGACCTGGAGCCAGGGTCAGTGAGTTTTCTAAACAGCTGTCAATAAATTGTCTGCTGACTGATGTATCAGAGTACTTGGAGCTTTGAAGGGATTCCTTAGTCTGATTCAGGGACCCTGGACTGGCTCAGAAATGTAGATGCAGAATCCCCTCTTTCCCTCTACAACTCTAGCTAGTAGAAATGGAAGTTTTCCAAGAGACATGCTCCCAGATCCAGAAGGGAACCTAAGTTCTCCTGGGTTTCTATTTGCCACACATCATCATCCCTATATTATTGATGAAGGCTCAGAATACCTGACCTGTCCTGACTGACAAAGTGAGTCAGTACTGGCTCTGCGGTGAAAACCTGAGAGTACTTCTTGCCAAAGTTGTCCCCAGCTCCTCATGCTGCCAAAAGCACTGCCTGCTCTAGCCTGACACAGCGGCCATTTCCCCACCAGATTGGGAAGCTGAGAACCATGCAGTTTATTCAATAGAGCAAGACACCTGCTTTCCTGGATGTTAGGGTTGTCTGGGTGCCCAGACAGGCCAGATGTTTCACAGGTGGAACAAATGTCCTGCAAAGGAATACACACTTTAGGTGGATATTTAGGAATAGGAGGCCCATCTGTTTAAACGGATGATTCCAGGCTCCTGAGACTGGGATGGGGGGATAATAATGGAGGGAAACACATTCTGGTTTCAGGGAAGCTGGCCACTTCAAATGTGGATTGAAGATGAGGTTTTCATATCTGAAGTCACAGGTCTTTCTCCTCCATTTACAACATGCAGCATTTCACCCTGCGTCACTCATTCTTCTCCAATGCTGCCTCTCAGGCTCCATATTCAGGCCCTTATCCTCATTGCTTGGACCATAGCAATAGCTTCTCACTAGTCCCTATTTCTTTAGGTATGTATAAAACCAGTAAGTTACATTTCCTGAAACTTATCTCTGAATCTCTAAACACAGCACTTCCCTCCTCATTGGACTGAAGATTTTCATCATTTTCTTTTAGCCTACAAAGTTGAGTACTAACTCTTCACCCTAACTTTCAAATCTCTTGACTCAACCTTCCTTTCTAAACTTCTCATTCTTTGACGTTGATATGGGCCTGAATTCCCATCTGATGCATTGCTTTTTCCCCCTCCTTGATGTACACATCATCACCGTTTCTACCTCCAGGTATTTGCTCCCACTCTTCTTTTTCTTCCCTTAATGATCGTGTAATTTTTCTAGAAATGCTTTATTCATTCATAAAGAATAAGTTTCAGCTTCATCATGTCTATGAAACTTATCTAATCATCTTATCAATGGTGATTAAGTCTGCCCGTATTTCCTGGTAGTGTCTGTATTTCTCCCAGTTGGGGGATTAATTAGAGAGGTGCAGATTGGGAGTGGGTAGCCCAGTTAGGGGCCAGTTGCAATATGTTATGGGAAGAATTGCAGGCAGGGGTCAGGGGCTGTGAGAAAAGGAATGGGGGTGGGTTCTTGCCGAATGGGTGGCCAGTCATTGGGATCTGGGAAGCTGATGTTGGAGACTGGAAGGGTGGTGCTTTAATACCTAACTGGCCTGCCATAATAATTTTTTTTATGGATGCTCAGAGGAGACCACCCAGTGGACAAGACCGGGAGCAATCCACGTTCCCATTTCTTTAAAATGTGAGCCCCACCCTCTGAAATCATGTTCCTTTGTCACCATCAAGCTCATACTCTCAGGTTTGTAATTTCCTTCAAGAAAACACTAGAAGTCAGGTTTTGTACAAAAATATATTTATTTTGTGTAATAATTATATAATATTCATTTCCACAATAATATTTCAGCAATGCACTGGATTGTTAAAACAAAAAGTCTTTGTATTGATGATTCTTGCAAAGACCCTCAAAACATCCCAGGGGTAGAATTGCGGTTCACAGAGAAAAGGCAATTTGCCTGAGTCTCTTTATATAAAAAACATTAGTACCGTGGAAGATAAACTTAAAACATCAATAACTTAAACAATATTAACATTACTTAAGGCATAATGTTTCATATCAACAAACAAAATTCATGTCCTTTGAAATTATAATAAAATAAAACAGAGTATCTGAGGAAAGATAGGGAAAAATAAGTTAGCTGTAGATTTTGGGGTTATGGAGTGAGTGTTCAAGGCTTTGGAGTTTGGATTTGCTTGTCCAGGTGGTCAATGGAATCTTCAACCCACTTCTGCTTGGGGTCAGCACAGATCTCCTTGGCCAGTTTGGTCTTGAAGCTGTGGGGAGGGAGGACACAGTTAGACGAAGTTCCTGTACAGTTGTGGCCTAGGAGTGCAACCCATTCTGTACCAACAGGCTGCTATGGGAGCTAGAGGAGAAGGCAGGTGGAAGGAGGGAACCCAGGGCAAACTGCTCTTATAGGTGTCCAGGTGGAGTCATCCTGACTTCAAGCTAAAGAAATTGGGGTATTCTCCCAGTGGAGAGTGATGTCAGGGGTCACTTTTTCCCTTTGTGACTTAGTTTTCCCATTGGGAACCTTTGTATATTAAGTTAAATAGTGCATTCTCTGACTCTAGGTTTATGAGGCTTGCCCCTTGCTCCCTGAGGAAGAATTTTGGGCCAGGGAATGTTGGTGTGCTGAACTCACATCACAGCTTCTTTGGGACACTTGCTGCTGGTGATTCTTCTGTAGCTCACCAGCCTCTGCAGTGAGATCCTCTTATTGGTGAAGATATAGCAGCAGGTGACTGGGGCATTGATTGCATCTGGAAAATAAACCACAAAGAAAAAGCATTTTAGGATGAACTGGATTCTTCTGATCTTAGAGAGTCATGAGAAAAAAACAAAAGGAAGGCAGGAGAAGAGGAAGAGCTCATTAAATCCCAGTGCTTCTGCCTATACCTCAGTGCTAGAATGTGATCTTTGACACAATGACTCAGTTTCCTATGCTGTAAAATGGATATACAACATTGATAATGGACAGAGAGAAGGAGGAGCTGTTAAAGCTAGGTAACTCCTACAAGTGTCATTAAAAGGGACCAATAATCCAGATGATCAGCACCAGGAAAGATCAGCTGGAGACCCCCCCTAGGAGTCGCCTTTTAAGCTCTGAATAGTCTATGCTTGGTCATGAGATCCCCTGATATTCATTACCTCTGCAGAGCCACTGTCTCTGGAAGCTGAGGTGAATGAAGCACAGACTAGATTCTGGGTCTCTAGTGTGTCTGGAAACAGCCCACACACCCACCCTCTCTTTGATCATGCTGACCCCCAAACTCTGCTGGAAGCAGCTGGGAGAGTAACTGTGCTGAGGGTATTCCCAGAGATGGAATCCTAGAAGGAGCTGGATTTGGGTTTCACAGCTGGAATTCTAGTTTAGGCTCTGCCTAGCAGCAACTGTATGATTGGGCTCACCCCTGGTCCTTTTCTGAGTCACCTTTTCTGGAAAAGCAGCATTAAAGCAAGACTGTGGGTACCCTGTCTGCTTGGATGGTCCATGATAACTCAGAGAGAGTACAGTGCTTCAAGGAGAAGCAGAGAGGGGCCTTACCTGGCTGAGCGAGCCCCTGGGGGCTGAAGGTGGCTGCTATGAGCAGCAGGCACAGAAGTGCTGCAGAGACCTTCATGCTGGAGGCGAGGATGCAAGCTTCAGTGTAAGAACTGGATGTTTCTGGGTTGGTCTCAGCCTCTCTGCCCCTCTGACTGCTGTCTCTTGTCTTTTATAAGCAAACAAAGGGCGGAGTCAAGCAGGAGAAGGGATCTTCCATGAATAATAAGTGGGTTGTTAAATTTGCTGAGCAAATGCAGCATGCTGGGGATTTCCAGGAAATAGAAAAGGGAAGCAGTGGGTCAGGACAACACTTTTTCCATTCACTGCTGAGACCAAATGACCAAATGAGGAGGATGGGATGCCATTAAGCCTAGGCTGACCACAGATGTGAACTAAGAGGGTTATTCTTAAGGATTCCGCTTTCTCTGAAGTGAAAACTCTGCAGAAAAGGAAGGAAGCGAGGAAACTAGATGAAAGCATGTCAGGCTCGCTGCCAGCTTACCTTCAGGCCACAGTCTAAGAGGCCTGCCAGCCAGGGAAGGACATCTGAAACCTTGGCGGGCTCGCTGGCAATGCAATAAATCCATTTGCTCATTCAAATGCAGGATAGTGGCACAATAGAAGCCTAGCAGAACTATAGGATTGTGTAAATATTGAACTGAATTCTAAGGGTTCAAGGGTTTCAGACTTGGACGAAGCCACGGACATCATGTGGCGTTGCAGAAGCAATGCCCCTATCATACAGAGTGCTTACTCTGCCAGGAATATTCTCAGCCCTTTACTAATATTAAATCTGTAAATTTCCCAACTTCATCTAGTAGGGATTGCTAATTCCTATGTTATAGATCAGGTGACTGAGGCACAGAGGGGTTGAATAACCTGCTCAAGTTCCCCTCAAGCAGAGAATCCAAGCCGCCTGTCCCCAGTGCCTGTGCAGCCGCCTCTATGCTATACTGCTGGAAGGGAACGTGCACAAGTCCTCTAACCAGTTGCCTGCTTGGGTCCTCTCTCTGTCCTCAGCATCTTCCAAATGGGCAGTCAGCTAAAGGAGCGTCTATAAACATTCCTTGTGCTTAAGTCATTATGAGTTAGGAGCCTGTGGTTAGCACAGCAAGCAGCAGTGGGCAAGAAGTGCATCCCTGATTACAGCGGCTCTTCTCCCAGCTTCCTTCTTGATTTCCAAGGGACATGAATAAGCAGAGGAGGAGTATTTCGGGAATTGGAAAGCCTGGCTTCATTTTTCGGTTGTGCCTTAGATTTCCTCAGAAACCACAAAATCATACTAATAAAAACCCAAAGACCTTAGAATTCATTTCAGTGAATTCTATTCTCTTACAAATATGATAGGGTTACTTGAGGCATGTTAATGGCTGAGCTGAGTTTAAAATTCTGGTCTCTCTATTCTCCCAGCCCACTGTCTCCTCTTTCGGAGTCTTGCAGTGACCTTGCCCAATGGGCATGCAAGGACTAGTGACTCTTCTTTCATAAAGGGTCACTGAGGCAATGTCTATAAATGCATTGGGTTTCTTAGAAGAAAACACCTATCAATCACTACATTTGTAATAAGAAATGGGTTGCATACAACAAATGGCTGTTTTGTTCCTAGTAAGTGGTCAGTAATGGCATTGTTGAGTGCATTTTGGGAGTCAGGCATGGGGCTGACATGCTTTTCAGCATTGCCTGCTTAGTTCTCCGACCAACCCAGCTTTTGTTAGGTTAAAACTGAAGCTATTTGTCCAGAAATTCAGACAGAATAGTAGATGTGGCTAAGATTCCCACCCAGGAAGTTCTGATTCCAGAATCTCTTCTTGCTGGCACGAGACTTGATGTCTCATGATGGATATTGGTTTCTTGGAGAGCCCCAGAGCAGCGACTCTATGGGGTGAGCTTTCCAGACTCTGGTGGAATTACACAAAGGCAGGATGAAGAGAGAACAAGTCAACTTGAGCTCTGCTTTGCTTGTGTCTCCCGAGGAGTCTTATTCTTGTCCTGCTGAATCTTTCTAGTTACCCCTTTTCTCCCCCATCAGTGTTGAAACTTCTCTGTGTTTGCTCAGTCCTCTGCTCACGGCTCAATCCATTCTTATCCGATGAATAAAATGTTTCCAGGACTGGAGACTGTGCCACTTCATGTAGGAATTTCTTCCTAGACCATCTCACGTTACTTATTTCAGAGAAGTTTCCCTCATATCAAGGGACACCCCTCTCTAATCTGTCAGTGCATCCTTTACCATGAACTTGGTAGACTGCATTCCGTTTCCCTTTAATATCCAGTCATGCTTCAGGTTTTCTCTAGGTTAACAAGCTGAAAGATGCTGAGATCTTTAAACAAGTGTCTCCTGGCTTAGTCACGTCACCATCACTCATAGAATCCCAGAATCAATGCGTGGATAGAGGTCCTGTGCATGACTGCTTCTTTTTGTCTGATTAAGCCATAACTCAGAGAGGGAGATCAGTTGACCCATGGTCACAGAGAAAAACTTCCCAGCTTTGCTGGCTGATTGTTTGGATGGGCTTCTGAGTGTTGGAGGCATGCCTCTACTTCAGGGAGGAGTCATCATCTCTGGAAAGTGACTTGAATGCAAATATCAGACAGTAAACACATGGAAGATGAAAGGGTGTGAATCAGAAAATGAAGTCTTCTGGAAAGTGGTAGCTGTCTCCCACCTCTGCTCTGTCAAGAAAAGATGCCCTCCCTAGCTGGGAGGTCAGTGCCGGGGTAAGAGAAATGAGTGGAAATTCCCCACTGTGAGGCAGCTCTGGAAGTTCCCAGATCCTGTAGAAAAGAATGTATTTGGCTGGAGCCTGCATTCCTAATGCTGGGCCCGGAGCCAGGGAACTCTCACGTGGGGCTGTGCTGGGAATATCTCGGCACAAGCCTGGGTTGGGCTCTCACTTGGAGGCATGTAAGGGAAAGGCCCCCAGAAGGGCTATGAGGAAAGTGAGGGCCAATGCTGTGATGCTGTCTAGAATTTCCAGTTCCCCTGGGGCTTCCTCCCCATCAACTCGTAGATAAGGAATGGAAGAGTTCCTTTTGGTGAACAACGCTTTCTTCATTCCTCCTGGGGTCTGACCTCACCACCAGGATCCTCCGCATGTACCTTGGTCATTGCTGCAAACTCCCACTCAGTGTCAGGGGTGAAAAAAAAGATGAAGTAAGAGTGAGCTTTCTAGAAAAAGCTGAAGCCACTGCCTGGGTCCCCACTCACTTTTGCAGTTCATTTGCCCCTCCCTGCCTAGTGCAGGCTCCCTTGCTGGTGCTCCCTCAGCTCTGCCTTCAAGAGAGATGCACAGTTGCTCTGCACCCACTACGTCCTTTCTAGACAGCCCCCGTCAAGGCCTCTTCTCCAGGCTAGCTCTTAACTCATCTCCAGGTAGAATAGAGCCCATTTTCCCAGGGCCTCTACTCTGCAATCCCTTTCCTTTCAAGGGCAAAAATCCTTCTTTATTTTTTTCATGAAATGTCAGAAAATGAGCGGGACCTTAGAGACCATCTACCCGTTTCTCTGATGGGGAGACTGAGGCCATGAACAGGGTAGTGACAGACCCAAGGTGAAATAGAAGATGAATGGCTATGTTTGTGCTGGTTTGCTTATTTCTGGGCTCTCAGTGTAGTGCCCTTTGTCATCTACTGCACTGTCTCTTTATTATAGTGTTCATACAATTAGCACATACTCTGTGCAGAGCACCAGGTAGAGGATTGTGCAGGGAGGGAGAAGTGAATCTGACGCGATGCCTCCTTTTCAGAAGAGATGCTAAATTAAGCACCATGGAAAGTAGGAGTGAATTTAGGAATAAATCTGATCAGTGCTTACCCCATGCTTCTAGGATCTAAGATTTCTTACATTCTGGATTGGATCTGCCCCAGGTCTAATTGCATGAAGTAGCCAAGAATATTCCTGAGCATGGGAATGGGGTGGCGATGGGCAGAGCATTAAGAGGAAGTAGAGTGGTCAGAGTTGATGGGTGGAGGTGAAGGTGGTGAGGAGTAGAGATGCCCAAGGAAGCAAGAAGCTTGTTCCTTAGATTGTTGTGTGAGCCAGCCCTCGCAGATTAGGATCTGAGCCCTAGTGGGAGGAGCTAAGTAAATTCTTAGGCTAAGGGCAGTGTGAGCCACTCTGCAGCACCTTTGTGTTACACACTGGAGGAGAAAATGCTTTCCTCATTTGGGGCTTGCGTTGTGCAAGGCGGCCTGAGCAGTGTGATGAGAGGGTCAAGGTGCCGAACTGGGAGAGGAGGACAGGCAGGTCTCAGGTAAACAGAGATCAGATGGAGTGGAGACAGAAACACTGTTTTGACAATAGCATTTTGTTGACTTCTTTGGCACCTCTGCTGGGGTCATCTGAGGGAATAGAATAATTGCATTAACAGAGAGATACAGCACTGTGAGAGTCTGAGCACAGAGGCCCAGGGAAGGCTCTGGTGGTACATTTAAGATGAGCTCAAGGGTTGGGCAGATTTTTGAACCTCGGGTGACCGTTGAGTGGAGGTGGGGGCACATTTTGGGCAAACTTACAGAGGTTGCATATTGTAATGTGCTTACCCATCTCCTTGGGATCTTGCAAAGTAGAGATTCTGACTTTGTAGGTTTGGGGTGGGCCTGAGGTTCTGCGTTGCTAACAGGGTCAGGTAGGTGATGCTGCTGCTGCTGTGGGTGCATAGCTCTGTTAGAACAATCTTAACATTTGTCTTCTGCTAGGAAATGCTGGCCAGGTGGGGGAAACAGTGAGCACCTCATTTTATCCAGACCAGGGCTCTTGTCTGCAGCCCTTGGATAGACTCCCAGAACCATCAGGATTTGTCTTCTACATTTATGTTTTTGTGCATTTTTTCTGGAGACAGGGTCTGTAGCTTTTATTAGATTAGCAAATTAATCCATGACCTCCAAGTAGTTAAGTGCCATTGAATTTATCCGAAAGTTCTGGGGTTCAACCTAGACTTGCCAAATTATAATCTGCATGTTTTATTTATTTTTTGAAACAGAATTTCACTTTGTAGCCCAGGCTACAGTGCACTGGCTCTATGTTTGTTCACTGCAACCTCCGCCTCCCGGACTCAAGAGATTCTCCTGCCTCAGCCTCCTAAGTAGCTTGGATTACAGGCACGTGCCATCACACTTGGCTAATTTTTGTATGTTTAGTAGAGACAGGGTTTCACTACATTGGCCAACTGGTCTTGAACTGCTGACCTCAGGTAGTTCACCTACCTTGGCCTCTCAAAGTGCTAGGATTACAGGTATGAGTCACCATACCCGGCTACAATCTGCATTTTTTTTTTAATATAAAGCTATATTTTTTCTATGTCCTCCCATAGCACCCTCAGATGATTGTCAGGCTGCATTTGGGACCCCCAGAGTGAAGCATAGGGTATTTGAAGAGAAGACTATGCTGGCTGGGCTGGGAGGCACCAATAGGAATACATACAGGCAGATAAGAAGGAATGAGGGGAGGGAAAGAGAAGGGAAGACCAAAGAGAAAGAAGACGTAGCCTGGAATAACAGAAGGAGCCTCAGGTGTTGTCAGAACACTAGGGTCAGAAGCCTGGCTCTGCCTCTTTCTAGCTGTGTGGCCTTGAGCAAGTCTCTTGATCTCTCTGGGCCTCTTCTGTCAAAGGGGATTAGTCATACAGCTGCTTCTGACATTGTCATGAGACTTGTATGAATTAATAAACCCAAAGTGCTCTGTAAGCAACTTGTAAAGAGCTGTGTCAGTTTGAGGGCTGGTGGCATGCCTTCTCAGGGGATGTCCCAGGGTACATGCCAGTTTTAGGCATTGGATTTGTACAATCCTGATGCCCAGTGCAAGTCTCTGCTCTTATTTCTTGTTATGAAAATGTGTTGGCCATCTTTATTATATAATGCATAGGGAGATTTTCATTTCCTAAACTTTCTTTCATCCCTGTTCTCCTGTCTGCCCATGACAAAAAGCTGAAGGTCAAAGTAACCCCAGAATCAAGCCAGGGCCTCAGCTTCTCACGCAGCAGCCAGCTCTCACCAGAAGGTCCCACCCTGCCAGGCCATCCCCTGCCTCCTCACCTCATGTCACCCTCAGCCACACTCTCTGCTTCTAGCACACACCATACTCCATTGCACCTTGAGGCCTTTGCCCAAGCTGGAGCCCCGAACCTGGCACAGTATCTTTCATGTAGTAGGTTCTTAACAAACATCATTTAAGCTAATTATTAACAGTGCAAATGACTTGAATCTCAAGTCATTTTCCCCAGATATCTGAATTGTAGGATGATTTAATGTCAGACAGGGAAATTAGTAAAGAAGGAAGACTTTTGGGTCCCTGAATTCCTCACTTTTTCAATTTGGGGAGGAGATAGTGGCAGGGCTGAGGGGAGCACTGGGGAGTGGGGAGCCTCTAGCAGAGAGAGTGATTTTCAGGGGCCACATGGATTCTTCTTTGGGGATCATGCTTCTTCCTCTTGGTTGCAAAACATTGCATGCCAAAAAGGGGAAACTTCAGCTACTTAAAAAAGCTTCTTTATTAATGATTTCAGTTGGCTAGCTGATGGAGCCCCACATTGCAAAGCACTGGCTCCATTCAAAAGTCCTCTTGCCTTTACTGTAAATTAGAGTCTAAAGAGGGAATCTGAATAAAAATGCAAATAGTATTTGTCTAGTGGGGGAAGTGGGTCAGAGGAAATAGTTTTCCAAAGCACACACATCTCTTCTGACTTATGTGCGGGGAGTTAAAATAAAGCATTACCACATAATTCAACTCTGCAACTTAGTATTGCTCAAAGATGAGTCCATGGTAGTGAGAAATGCTTTACAAGTGCACTGTTCCTCTTGGAGCTGTTTGTAATGGAGTCGGAATAGCAGGCATGTAGGTGTCAGACGAGGTGGGGACAGGGGCTTTTATCTGCCTAGTTCACTCCTGCTTCACCAGCATTAACACCTAGATCAGGTGCTCAATAAATAAGTTAGGAGACAATCAGACAATAAGTTAGGGAGGTGTTATTGAGATCCCAGAGTTGAAAATCCCTGTACCACTGCTTAAGGTAAGATGGGGAAATAAAGTTGTTCTGGATTATAGAGTTAGTGTCAGTGCCAGTGCTAGAGTGCAGGTAAGCTGTGAGTGTGTGTGTGTGTGTGTGTGTGTGTGTGTGTGTGTGTTGGAAGAAGTGCCTGGTGACTTAGATCTTAACATCTTCCAACAGGAGTGTCAGTTGCTCTTGTCCCTAGGGAACACTGTTTTGTATATAGAAATCTTACTCAAGTAGTAACAGGCACTTGTAAATGGGGACTCATTGTCCTGGAGAAAGGGAAGAAAAAAACCTTTGGGGGCCCAAAGACTGGAGGTAGGAGAAGAAATAATTACATTTGCTCAAGGACCAAGAGACCTCCTGAGAGGAGAGAAAATGAGGCTCTTTCTTTTGAGTCCAGCATTATTAGACACAGAGAATCTGGGGAGGTTCCAACTGGATTGGTTGCCTGAGTTCAAGGCCGGGGCAGAGGAGTCAGTGGGTGACGATTGAGTGTTCCTATTTCTCCACATCCTCTCCAGCATCTGTTGCCTCCAGATTTTTTAATGATCGCCATTCTAACTGGCATGACATGGTACCTCAATGTGGTTTTGATTTGCATTTCTCTAATGGCCAGTGATGATGAGTATTTTTTCCTATGTTTGTTGGCCTCATATATGTCTTCTTTTGAAAAGTGTCTGTTCATATCCTTCACCCACTTTTGAATGGGGTTGTTTTTTTCTTGTGTATCTGTTTTAGTTCTTTGCAGATTCTGGATATTAGCCCTTTGTCAGAAGGGTAGACTGCAAAATTTTTTTCCCATTCTGTTGGTTGCTGGTTCACTCTAATGATGGTTTCTTTTGCTGTACAGAAACTCTGAATTTTAATTAGAACCCATTTGTCTATCCTGGCTTTTGTTGCCATTGCTTTTGGTGTTTTAGTCATGAAGTCCCTGCCTATGCCTATGTCCTGGATGGTTTTGCCTATGTTTTCTTCTAGCGTTTTTATGGTGTTAGGTTTTATGTTTAAATCTTTAATCCATCTGGAGTTAATTTTAGTGTAACGTTACAGGAAAGGGTCCAGTTTCTGCTTTCTGCACATTGCTAGCCAGTTTTCCCAACACCATTTATTAAACATGGAGTCCTTTCCCCATTGCTTATTTTTCTCAGGTTTGTCAAAGATCAGATGGTTGTAGATGTGTGGTATTGCTTCTGAGGCCTCCGTTCAGTTCCATTGATCTATGTCCCTGTTTTGGTACCAGTACCATGCTGTTTTGATTACTGTAGCCTTGTAGTATAGTTTGAAGTCTGGCAGTGTGATGCCTCTGGCTTTGTTCTTTTTGCTTAGGATTATCTTGGCTATGCAGGCTCTCTTGTGATTCCATATGAAGTTTAAAGTGGTTTTTTTTCCAGTTCTGTGAAGAAGGTCATTGGTAGCTTGATGGGGATAGCATTAAATCTATAAATTACTTTGGGCAGTATGGCCCATTTTCATGATATTGATTCTTCCCAACCATAAGCATGGATGTTTTTCCATCTGTTTGTGTCCTTTCTTATTTCGTTGAGCAGTGGTTTGTAGTTCTCCTTGAAGAGATCTTTTACCTCCTTTGTTAGTTGTATTCCTAGGTATTTTATTCTCTTTGTAGCAGTGGTGAATGGGAGTTCGCTCTTGAGTTGGTTCTCTGTTTGTCTGTTATTGGTATATAGGAATGCTTGTGATTTCTGCACACTGATTTTGTATCCTGAGACATTGCTGAAGTTGCTTATCAGTTTCAGAAGATTTTGGGCTGAGACGATGGGATGGGGTCTTCTAAATATACAATCACATCATCTGCAAATAGAGACAGTTTGACTTCCTCCTTTCCTAATTGAATACTCGTTAATTCTTTTTCTTGCCTGATTGCTCTGGCTAGGACTTCCAATACTATATTGAATAGGAGTGGTGAGAGAGGGCATCCTTGTCTAGTGCCTGATTTCAGAGGGAATTCTTCCAGCTTTTGCCCAATCAGTATGATATTGGCTGTAGGTTTGTAATATATAGCTCTTATCATTTTATGATACATTCTGTCAATACCCAGTTTATTGAGAGTTTTTAGCATGAAGGGCTATTGAATTTTTTGGAAGACCTTTTCTGCATTTATTGAGATAATCATGTGGTTTTTGTCTTTGGTTCCGTTTATGTGGTGGATTACGTTTATGGACTTGCATATGTTGAACCAGCCTTGCATTCCCGGGATGAAGCCCACTTGATCGTGATGAATAAGCTTTTTGATGTGCTGTTGCATTCAGTTTGCCAGTATTTTATTGAAGATTTTTGTGTTGATGTTCATCATGGATATTGGCCTGAAGTTTTCTTTGTTAGCTGAGTCTCTGCCTGGTTTGGTATCAGGAAGATATTGGTCTCATAAAATGAGTTAGGGAGGATTTCCTCTTTTCATATTGTTTGATATAGTTTCAGAAGGAATGGAACCAGCTCCTCTTTGTACATCTGGTAGAATTCGGCTGTGAACCTGTCTGGATCTGGACTTTTTTTTTGTTGGTAGGCTATTGATTGCTGCCTCAACTTGAGCTCTTGTTATTGATCTATTCAGGGTTTCAACTTCCTCCTGGTTTAGTCTTGGTAGAGTACAAGTGTCCAGGAATTTATCCATTTCTTCCTTTTTTACTGGTTTATGTGCATAGAACTGTTTGTAGTAATCTCTGATGATAGTTTGTATTTCTGTGGGATCAGTGGTGATATCACCTTTATCATTTTTTATTGCATCTATTAGATTCTTCTCTCTTTTTTGTTAGTCTGCCTAGTTGTCTGTCTATTCTGTTCATCTTTGCAAATAACCAGCTCCTGGATTTATTGATTTTTGAAGGTTTTTTTGTGTCTTTATCTCCTTCAGTTCTGCTCTGATCTTAGTTATTTCTTGTCTTCTGCTAGCTTTTGAGTTTTTTTGATCTTCCTCCTCTAGCTCTTTCAATTTTGGTGTAGGGTGTCAATTATAGATCTTTCCTTGTTTCTCATGTGGGCATTTATTGCTATAAGTTTCCCTCTTGACACTGCTTTCAAGGTGTCCCAGAGATTCTAGTAGGTTGTGTCTTCATTCTGATTGGTTTCGAAGAACATCTTTATTTCTGCCTTCGTTTCATTGTTTATCCAGTTGACACTCAGAAGCAAGTTGTTCAGTATCCAAGTGGTTGTG
Source organism: Sapajus apella (assembly GCF_009761245.1). Classification (NCBI taxonomy): domain Eukaryota; kingdom Metazoa; phylum Chordata; class Mammalia; order Primates; family Cebidae; genus Sapajus; species Sapajus apella. The sequence continues at coordinate 33,578,818 of NW_022436952.1, forward strand.
CGGATTTGAGTGTGTTTCTTAATCCTGAGTTCTAATCTGATTGCTCTGTGGTCTGATAGACCGTTTGTTATGATTTCCATTCTTTTGCATTTGCTGAGGAGTGATTTGCTTCCAATGATGTGGTCAATTTTGGAGTAAGTGTGATGTGGTGGTGAGAAAAATGTATATTCTGTGGATTTGGGGTAAAGAGTTCTGTCTGTCTATTAGGTCTGCTTGGTCCAGCTCTGCATTCAAGTCCCAGATGTTCTTGTTAATTTTCTGTCTCATTGATCTGTTTAATATTTACACTGGTATGTTGAAGTCTCCCACTATTATTGTGCAGGTGTCTAAATCTCATTTTAGGTCATTAAGAACTTGCTTTATGTATCTGGGTGCTCCTGGGTTGGGTACGTATATATTTAGGATAGTTAGCTCTTCTTGTTGAATTGATCCTTTTACCATTATGTAATGCCCTTCTTTGTCTGTTTTGATCTTTGTTGGTTTGAAGTCCGTTTTATCAGAAACTAAGATTGCAACCCCTGCTTTTTTTTTTTTTTGTTCTCTATTTGCTTGGTAAATCTTCTTCCATCCCTTTATTTTGAGTCTATATGTGTCTTTGTATGTGAGATGGGTTTCCTGAATACAGCACACTGATGGGTCTTGACTTTTTATTCAATTTGCAAGTCTTTATCTTTTGATTGGGGCATTTAGGCCATTTACATTCAATGTTAACATTGTTATGTGTGAATTTGATCCTGCCATTTTGTTACTGGCTGGTTTTCTTGCCCATTAGCTGACTCATTTTCTTCATTGCATTTTTGGTCTTTGCCATGTGGTGTGCTTTTGCAGTGGCTGGTACTTGTTCCTTTCCATGCTTAGTGTTTCTTTCAGGAGCTCTTGTAGGGCAGGTCTGGTGGTGATGAAATCTCTCAGCAATTGCTTGTCCATAGAGGATTTTATTTCTCCTTCACTTATGAAGCTTAGTTTGGCTGGAAATGAGATTCTTGGTTGAAAGTTCTTTTCTTTAAGGATGTTGAATATTGGCCCCCACTCTCTTCTGGCTTGTAGGGTTTCTGCTGACAGATCTGCTGTGAGCCTGATTGGCTTCCCTCTGTGGGTGACCTGACCTTTCTCTCTGGCTGCCCTTAGTATTTTTTTCCTTCATTTCAACCCTGATGAATCTGATGATTATGTGCCTTGGGGTTGCTCTTCTTGAGGAATATCTCTGTGGACTTCTCTGTATTTCTTGGATTTGAATGTTGGACTGCCTTGCTAGGCTTGGGAAGTTCTTCTGGATAATATCCTGGAGAGTGTCTTCCAGCTTGGATTCATTCTCCTCATCATATTCAGGTATACCAATCAAGCGTAGATTAGGTCTTTTCACACAATCCCATATTTCTTGGAGGCTTTGTTTGTTTCTTTTCACTCTTTTTTCTCTTCTCTTGCCTTCTTTTTTTTTTTCATTGAGTTGATCTTCAATCTCTGATATCCTTTTTTCTGCTTGATTGATGTGGCTATTAAAACTTGTGTTTGCTTCACGTAGTTCTCGTGCTGTGTTTTTCAACTCCATCAAGTCGTTTATATTTTTCTCTAAGCTAGTTATTCTAGTTAGCATTTTGTCTAATCTTTTTTCAAGGTTTTTGGTTTCTTTGCATTGAGTTAGAACGTGTTCCTTTAGCTCAGAAAAGTTTGTTACTATCCACTTTCTGAAGCCTGCTTCTGTCAATTCGTTGCACTCTTTCTCAGTCATGTTGTGTTCCCATGTTGCTGAGGAGTTGTGATCCCTTGAAGGAGAAGAGGTGTTCCGGTCTTTGATGGTTTCATCTTTTTTGCACTGCTTTTATCCCCCATATTCATGCATTTTCCCGGCTGTGGTCTCAGGGAGCTGCTTGATGAGGTCGCTTGTCTGCCTGTCGAGGTGCTACTTGGTTTCTATGGACTCCTTCAGGTTGCTAGGTAAGCTTCCAGTGTCTTTTGTTTACACTCGGAGTTTAGGCCCACCTCTTCCACTGAACTGGAGGTACTACTGGGTGGTCAAGAACCATCCTGTTGCAACATAGGCTTCCGGTGTTTTTTGTTAAAACCTGAGGCCTAGTCCCATCCCTTTAATGGTGGGCTATGTCCTTCCTCCACAGGGCTGCATCATTTAGGGTTCATCTCAGACTGTGGCATTGGCTGGGCAACCTGCTAGAGTTAGTGCTTCAGCTCTCTGGTATTTGTGAGGGAGGGTAGGGACCCGACCAGTTGCACTGCCAGTCTCCCCGCTTTCAGCTCCCTCTCTCCAGTCATGGGGGAGGGGCCTTCCCAGCTGCTTAGTCTGTCCTCCCGCTTTCAGCTCCCTCTTTCTCCAGGCAGGGGGAGGGGATGATAGCTTGGTCCACAGGCTCTCCCAGCTGGCTTATGGACTTATGCGTTTGCTTAGATCTGTGTGCCAATCCAGGACACCATCCTGGGTTATTATTCAACTCTGCGCTTGCAATTCCTGGTGCTTAACTGGCAAAGATCCCCTGTTCTGTGTGTTGCTGAGGCTTTGGGGGAAGCTCTGTATCTGGACCAAAGTGCCAGAGGGGGAGCCTCTGACTCATCAGTCACACGCACTGTCTGGGTGAAGTGGCGCCCCTCCCCTCCTTGTTCTACCCTGCCTGGGCTTTGCTCACCATTGGACCAGACCCATTAGAATGCACTTAGTACCTCGGTTGGAGCTAGGAGATCTCTGGATTTCTGCGTCTCTCTTGCTGGGTGTTGTGCACCACAGTTGTGTCTATTCGGCCATCTTGACTCCCCTCCCTCACAAATATTTATTTATTGCGGCTACTTCGTTGCTGTAGCACAACCATCCTTAGCCCACGTTTGTTCCATGTTCTGCTCCCACTGCAGATAAAGGATGTATTTATATTCCAAAATTATGGCATTAGCCCTGTCATTATGCAATTTTGATTTCATGACAATAAGCATTAATTTTAAATCTTTACTGAATATCTTCTAGATCACCTGTGCAGTTAACAAGGAAAGATTTTTAAATTGTGGGTCATGTGCCAAAAACCACAATCCCTTATGTATACTCTATGATTCATTAAATCATGTGAATCCAACAAGGGCATTGCCGGGTAGGTGACGCTCGTGTCATTATCCTTGTTTTATAGATAAAGAAATGGAGGCTTTGAGGTTGACTTGTCCAAGGACAAGGGAGCTGGGGACTAGAGGGATTGGGATTTCACTCCAGGTGTTCTCACTCCAAGCACATACAGTCTTCTGTATGCTCTACCATCCAAGTAATGATAGAGCATTTTAAGAATTTCATCCACTTTCCTTTCATCCTAAGGCTCCCTTTCAAGGTCACCTCCACCCACTCTGTAAATGGAAAGCTTGGTAAAGAGGTGGAAGGTTAAGGAAAGGAAACATTTAGGGAATGTAAGTTCTCCAATTTCCTCTGGGTCCCTCTTCAAGTGAACTCATCACCACTTCATATCGGCCTTGCTGCATAGCCACCCTTTGGACTTTGTCATCTCCCTGAACTTCTCCATTTTGTAACATTCCACTTAGTAATCCAGTTCTTTGACCATAGCCTTCTACTTCCTTCCCCTTCAGCAACTCTGAATCTACTAGATCAGCTTCTTCAGGTCCCTCAGCCCCTACCTGGCTTCCTTTCCTCCCCAGCCCAGCCCAGTGTTGGCCACTCTCCTACCAGTAGACAGATGCTCTTATTTTTACAATTCTATCTCCCTACCTGCCAGTGCCCAAACTCAGGTCATCGGATCACCTTCCCCCAGTTCCTGACCACTCCCAGGCTGTTGGGCTTGCTGGAGGGCCTTGCTATCCTTGATGACAAGAGGTCTATAAATGCGACAGACTTCTCAGTGCTGCTGCTGTTTCACAGTGTGCCCCTAGTTCTTTCGTGCTGCCATGCTCTGCAGTGGCATTCCACACCTTCACCCTTCCCCTAGCATCTTGGGTTCCTATCTCAGGCTGCAGCATTCTCAGGAGACAACCTCCTCCCCAGTGAAGGCAGAGGCCATAGGGGGAGGAAGGCAGCAAATCACACTGCCATGTGTGTTCCTATGCAACAATTTTGCATGTTCTTCACATGTACCCCAAAACCTAAAATGCAATAAAATAAATAAATGGGAAAAAAAATAATAATAAAAAAAAAGAAAACTCCAAAAAAAAAAAAAGAAAAAAAAAAAGAATTCTCTCCATGCCCATCCTGTATTCATATCAAAACTTAACTCCATCTTCACATGATCACAGCTCTTCCTTCCTGACTCAGAAGAGCTGGTTGCTACTGTTGAGAGTCATGGCTCAATCTAGATCCTTGATTTCCTGCTGCTTCTTCCAGAAACTGGAACGTTCCTTTATCGTCATACCTTTTCTATCTTCTTTCCATCCTTCTCTTCCCTTCTTCCAACTGACATACTCAAATCTTGGGGGTAAAATGCATTTCCCTTAACCTCATCTTCCTTCAATCAATTCCCTTCTCTCTCTTTCTTTCCACGAGAAACATTTTTGAATGATTGATCTCTACATGTGGGGCTCTCCATTTCCACTTCCAATTAACTCCTTAACCTGTTGCCATTTATCCTCCACCCCCATCATTCAACTGAAATTTTTATGGTCTCATGAATGATTTCCTCATTACTTAGTATGAAGGATTCTTCATAGCTCTGATTCAACTTGAAATCACTGCCAACTTACCACTGTTTATCCTCCTCCTGTGTCTGGGCTCTGCTCTCTCCTCAAATTACTTTCTGCCTCTTCTTTCTATGCTATCTTCACTAGTTTCTCTTCCTGTTCATTCCTAAATGCTGGTCTTCTCTAAAGATTCATAGTTTCTTTTTCCTTTTCTTTTCTTTTCTTTTTTTTTCTCTCTCTCCCTCCCTCCCTTCTTCCCTCACTCTCTCCATCCCTCCCTTCCTCCCTCCCTTCCTTCCTTTTTTCCTTCTTTCTTCCTTTTTTTGACAAAATCTCACTCTTGTTGCCCAGGCTGTAGTGCAGTGGCACAATCTCAGCTTACTGCAACCTCCTCCTCCTGGGTTCAAGTGACTCTCTGCCTCAGCCTCCCAAGTAGCTGGGATTACAGATGCCTGCCACCACGTCAGGTTAATTTTTTTTGTTTTTTGGTTTTGGTATTTTTAGTAGAGACAAGGTTTTACCATGTTGGCCAGGCTGGTTTCGAACTCCTGACCTCAGGCAATCTGCCCTCCTCAGCCTCCTAAAGTGCTGGGATTATAGGTGTGAGCCACTGCACCCAGGCAGGTCATTCTTATGCTTCATGAGAGTTTGCCAGCTCATGGCCTCTGTCTGGTTCCAGCCTACAGGCATATTCTGTTTGGCCTGTTTAAAACAAATACAATGAATTGACAATGCTTCAAATTCGGAGATTTCTCATTTAAAAATCTGGATTTCTGGTTTGCCTGGATGGAATCAGATTTTGCAATTTGAAGTCACATTCTTAGATGGCAACAATCCATGAAAGCAGAGGGACAGCCATCCCTCTATGTGAATCATATGTTTACGGATCACCAGAGATTCCCCTTCCCTCCCCCACAATTTCTCTGCTATCTTATTGTTGGGCTATTGCACTTGCTTATTTGCCTGGCCTCTGTTGTAGTTGAGTGTAGAGGCTTTTTCCTATAACTCCCATATTGAAAGCTCTCATAATTCAGTAAATGGCTCTTAGATGAGTTCCAGACATGTGTTTCAATATGCCCACTGGGCATTCACACTTGGATGTCACTGAACTTCAATGAGTACGTCCCTCCTTCTTTCATTTCTTCAAGAGTTCATCCTTCTTTCTTTGCATTTCTCCTTTTTCTCCCATTCTTTCTTCTTTCTTTTTTTTTTCAACCAAGATGTAATAAGCGTCTGTGGCAGATACAAAATCCCTAGCTAAGAGGGTCTTGGGAAATCAGTTTGGTTGGAAGAAGTAATACAGGACTGGCATAGAGGTTGCATTTGTATAGGAGGTACATTTATTTCTCTTCATCTGTATATTCTTTTGCAGTGGCTTTGGAGGGGCAGGATCTAAGATGAATTTCTGAGGAGAAGGGTCTTAAAGTTCCCCAAACCATCTTTTGATGCCATTCTCACCATGCTGCCAGGCACCATGCTGAGTGCCAGGAAGGCAAATAAACCCTCTGCAGTTCCTGGTCTCATTATGTCACTCCCAGATCTGCTTCCCCTACCCACTCAGATAGCCAAGGTAGAAGGCAGGTATCCATCTTTTGAGTTCCTCCCCATCTCCTTTCACATCTAATTGGTCTCTGAGACCTGCCTATTCTACTCTTGAAGCGTCTCAGCATTCATTTCCCTTTTTTATCCCAAAAGACTCTGACTCACTCTGAGTTCTATTAAAACAGTGTCACGGGCCGGGCGCCGGTGGCTCACGCCTGTAATCCCAGCACTTTGGGAGGCCGAGGCGGGTGGATCACGAGGTCAAGAGATCGAGACCATCCTGGTCAACACGGTGAAACCCCGTCTCTACTAAAACTACAAAAAATTAGCTGGGATTACAGGCACGCGCCACCATGCCCAGCTAATTTTTTGTAGTTTTAGTAGAG